>NC_046154.1:145163490-145290990 GCF_011064425.1 Rattus rattus | reverse complement strand
AGTGTACAGACTACTTTGGTGTCATTTCTTAGACATATGACATTAGAACAGGCTTTGTATATACATCAGCCATAGCTACCAAGACTTAAGCCCTGTATTTCTTACTCAATAAATGTGAAGTTATTTCCCATACCTTGGCTGGTATTAGATGTCAGTGTTGATTAGAGGTCAGTAGGATGTAGGTCCCAGGACCACTGTTGGAGAAGTGGGCCTCTACAGTAATGGTCAACATCAAACACAATTGAACAAGTGCCAGGCTAAAGGAATAGACATTTGACTAGCTAGGAAAAAGGAGGAAAGCAGTTAGCATTGAGACCTCCCACAGAAATCCTCCTTGCATTTGCATCCAGACGCTTTCATGTACTAGTTGCAGGGATACCATTAAGTTGCCTACTTTCTCTGGTCCTCTATTTCTTCTTTTCTCTTACCAGACTGAAGATCTTCCAAAGTAAAGAATCGTGCTTTACTCTTCTTTGGTAAGATCCACCTCTGGTTCATCTTTATCACACCAGCACCTGGCTATAATAGGAATGCAACAAGTTTTTCTTGAATGAATGAACAAATACGCCATTCTCCCTTCTCCTTGCCTGGAATTATAATACCAAGAATATCAACTTGGATTATGATCAAGAGCAAACACATGACTGAACATATTATTACCATGGTTTAAAAACATAAACTATAGGTACAAATAAGAATGAGATCCTAATGGTAAAGCCATGTATTGGTGGTGCCATGTGATGGGTAGGGGTATGAGCTACAGAATATTGTTCATTTCTTCAATTACCAAGAAAAGTTTATAGAGGAAGTAGATTTCTGCAAGAGCTTGATAAGAAGTTTCCTGAGAAAGCCACCTGTGAGATTTACAATCTGCCATTATAGTCTTGCCTTTGGGCACTGAGTAACAGGGAATACAATAATGTTGATTATCAGAGCACTTGAATTTGAAAGGCAGAGCTCAGATGTTTTGCCTAGAAGTCAATCTGTGGTTTTGTATAATCAAAAATATCTTACCTGTCTTTGACATACTTGATTAGCAAACTCATTCCTTAGAACAAAAAAATAGCTATTAGGGATATATATGTGGTGGTTTTGTGTTCTAAAGAATTCAAAGCAGCTTTTACATATTCATCATCTACAGCCACAAAGACTTTGCTTCATTAAAGGAGTTTCCTGTTTTCTACAATTTTATATTTTTTTTAGTTGTATAAAAGTTTCCCCATCTACTGCATATGATCACACAAATGCCATGTTTCAGATTTATGAGATCTGCTCAGTCTTTTGGGTGACTGCAGGTGGCAAAAACATAGTGATATGGATGCCATTCACAGGATTCAGTGCCAGTCAAAGACTCTCAGAAGAACTTGGTGCTTTGCCATGGGCTTAAAATTTTCATGGTCCCACAAGCATTTCTAAGATGTTTTCTTGATAATTACATTTATTTTCAGTTTATCTGGTCATCAGTGGTCCTCCTAGTCTTTCACAGCTTTTTCACATTTCTGATGGTGACTGTGATCTGAGCAAAGGGTCAATAGCATATTATTATTATCATCATCATCATCATTATTAAAGATGAAAGGAGACAATACAGAAGATGTAGCGTAACTAATCAACCAAAAGAAATTGACCTAGTATTGGTCTAGTGTGGGGATTCTGAGGAGTTGAGATGCTATATCACAATTCTTAATTTGTTTTCCCTATTATAGAGACAATACTGAGTTACAGGAAGAAGACACCTCTCTGTGCATAGCACTAGGCTGAGCTTTTCTATGATAGTTACAACCTTTTGATGATACACAGAAAAAGTCTCGAGTCTTCATGACAAGAATAAGTAGAATAAACAAAGAGAGGATAAGATGTGGTCTATAGCCTTCTTCCTTTCTTCAATATTACTGTTTCTTCTAAAACTGAAATTCAGTTACTGTATCAGAGCTGGACTTGAAATAGCCACCCATTAGGTCAGCAAATTATATTGGGTAAAAACCTTTACCAAAGTATAATTAGCACTCAGCAGCCATATGCCTGTATAGACATCAGTTTTCAATTCCTTCACTTGTTTGGTTGTATTTTCCTGTAATTCTATAGGGGATTTTTTTTTTTTTTTGTGTTTCCTCTTTAAGAGATTCTACTGGTTTACCTGTGTTGTCCTGTATTTCTTTAAGGGAGTTATTTATGTTCTTTCTAAAGTCCTCTATCATCATTATGAGACGTGATTTTAAATCCAAATCTTGCTTTTCCGGTGTGTTGGGATATCCAGTATTTGCTGCAGTGGGAAAACTGGGTTCCGATGATGCCAAGTAGCCTTGGTTTCTGTTGTTTATGTTCTTGCCCTTGCCTCTCGCCATCTGGTTATCTCTAGTGCTACCCGCCCTTGCTGTCTCTGACTAGAGCCTGTCCCTCCTGTGATCTTGGTTGTGTCAGAACTCCTTAGAGCCCAGGTGTCTCTGTGACCCTATGATTCTGGGATCCTGGGATCCTGAGATCCTGGGTGTGTCAGAACTCCTGGAAATCAAGCTGCCTCTGGGATCCTGAAATCCTGGTGTGATCAAACTCCTGAGATCCTGTTGTGTCAGAGATTTTGGGAGTCAAACTTTCTCAGGATGGTGCAGGAGTGGGTGGGAGCCAGAGCCCTGGGTTTGCTCTGGACACAGGTGCAAACTGGAAGGAGCCATGAGTCTGGCTGTTGGGTTTGTGTTCCCCTGGTTCCTATGGAAGTCCTAGTTACTCTGGGTGTTGGGAAAGATGTGGCCTCAACTATGATCTTGAGTGTGTTAGAACTCCAGTGCTCCTGGTTGTGTCCCATCTCCTGGAAGTTAAGCTTCCTCTATGATCCTGTGATCCTGTGATCCTGTGATCCTCAGCATTTCAGAGAACCTGAGAGTCAGGCTCCCTCTGGGTGTTTTAGAGGTAGATGCAGAGCCAGTGCCCAAGGTCTTCTCCAGGTGCAGGTTTAAACTGGAAGGAACCATGCCATTGGTCAGGCGGGAGTTCCTGTGTCCCTGGATCCTGGGGGTCCTAATTACTCCAGGTGTTGGGGCAGTTGTTGTGACTCCCTCACCTGTGATCCTGGGTATGTTCTATCCATCAGTTTTTCTATTGACTTGAAACAAACATCTGAGAAGATTGAACATTCTTAGGATCTCTCTGTGCAGTCCAACTGGCCTTAGACTAACAGAGATCCATCCGCTTCAGCTTCCTTAGTGCTGGGATTTAAGGCAGAGGGAATCTTAATTAAGAAAATGCCTCCATAAGATTGTCATGTAGGTCAATCTGTGGTGCATTTTCTTAATTGATGATTGATGTGGGGGGCCAATCCTGGGAAGAAGGTATACTGTCCATGGGAGGTGGATGGAGTTGTATAAGAAATCAGGCTGAGCAATCAACGAGGAATAAGCCAAAAAGTAGTGCTCCTACTGGCTTCTCCTTGAGTTATTTTAATCATGGACTTCAGTGTGAAAGTGGAGTCTTTCCTCCCAAGATTTCTTTTGGTCATGGTTTTTTACCATAGCAAAAGCAATCCTGAATAAGATACTATGCTGTTCATTTCATAAGAAATTTCAATATAAGGTAATTCTGTGATTTGAACATGGTTTATGTCTTTTAAATTTATGTTGAAGTATGACCCCCTGGGGAAATTATACCAAAAGGTTCTTTAATATATGATTAGGTCATTAAGCAAGATTTCTGCAGTTCTCATAATTGACTAGTTGGCTATAGGAGCAGACTACTATAAAGTGGGATGTTCTGTTCTCTTACTTGTGTCCCTTCAAGTCTTTATGTTTCTCTGTCATGTCATGATGTAACATGAAGCCCTTGCCCATCTCTCTTCTGCCAATAAAAGAAAAAGAAGAAATTTCACTATTTACACTTACTATATGATTAGCACTCTGTTATTGTCCAATACACATCATCTCATATAATCCTCATAATGCAAAAAGCCACTGGCATTAATATCTCAATTTTGTAGATGAAAACGCAGCAGCTGCTCCACTTTCCATTCTGCAGAAGATTTTTCCAACTTAAAGCGTCCCCTTTGAACATGGTTTAAGAAAACGTTTGCTCTGAAATATTTATCAGATGGCCAGCTGAGAGCAAAAAGTCACTGAGAAATTCACATAGACTGAGGCAGGGTGTCTGGCAGGAGGGAACGAGAGATCGCCACAGGTAGACATTGCATCCTTCAAAATACTCTCTGCAAGGAATGTTGACCCTCAGCCACTAGCCGTGCCTTTTGCCCAGTCCTTTAAATTCTTCCTTGATTAACAATGGGATTGGTCCATGTAAGAATGTGATATGTCAGGATAGCTAAATGACTGGCAGCAAGTCTTAGAGTTCTATTTGTAGGGTGAATGTGTCAATAGCTGAGAATGTACTAAGAAGCTGGAAAAGGAAGAGTGGTGATGGACATGAAATTCATACTTAAGCAAATATAAAGACAATTCTACATACCACAGAGCTAACTGTTCAGTGTAAACACTTGGCAATCACTGGAAGAAATATTTACAAGCTGCAACGAAAGAACAGAACTGATTTTGGAATGCTAAAATCACCCCTATTTCCTTGAGGATCATTAGAGTCCTTAATAGTCAAAGGAATGCTTGATTAAGGTGGCCAAAATAAATTATAAATATTGACATTTACAGGGCTTAGGTATCACCTAGCATAATTTATTTCTTAATAATGTATATAAATACAGTTTATGAAACAACCGTAAGTAGAATGAATCTTAATGGGAATATAAACATGCAAGCCTTGAGAGTTAGTTCTCTGACCACTAATATTTAGCCTCCTTTCCTTCATCAAATCTTCAAACAATGCTCACTAGAGAAAGCCCCATCAGGCAGAAGATAGCGTCAATGGCTAATGCATGAGCAGTTATTGGAAGACGTTCAGGAGCCCAGAAATGTAGATCCAGGCAAGGAGAATCATAAAGTCACAAGGGCAAACACTGGGGAGGAGTCAGTGATGACGTGGAATGGGAGTGTAGTGAGGGTTATGTGTACCAGGCGTCTGAGATGGGAAGGTGCCAGGCTCTTGGGGATCTACAGTGATCTCCACTCATGGCACATTGTTAGTGATGCAAAGCATTCTCTCTCCTTTCCTTCCTGAATACTGTATTTTACAGTCTCCCCAGTGTCTAGTTGTTGCTTTATGACTAAGCATAGCCGACAGTCCCTAGCCACCATAAGACATAGGTCATTTCTGAAATGAGACCTTAAAACATCGAGGCTCTCCCTCCATGTCTCCTGCTGCTTTCTGAATGACAGAAAAACCAGAGACCAAGGAAATAGGGAAGCCTGGTGTTGCCATTTCTTAGATGAGTGAAATATTATACAGGGAAAGTTCACAAAAAATACCCATGTTTATCAGTTACATGACCAAGAAATAATTTTCTTTTGTATTGTAGACATACTGGTTTTTAGGATCATTAAAAATAATACAGACACGACACACCGAGAACATGACACACTGAAGGAGCACTGAACTCAGTTAAGAAGTTGAGGAAAAAGAAGCAGAGTTCTACAAAGGCAGCATGATCTGACAGATTCTACACTTTAAAAACTAGACTGAAAACATTGAGTGCAGGGAAGACCTGTTGGTAGTGCTCATGTTTGCAAAGTGAGTAAGATTAAGAGCAAAATACTTCAGCTTCTGCACCGTCCTGTTCCAGATGTTCTTAAAGTGGCTTCCAGTGAGTTCCAGAGAAAGCACAGTGTGGGGGCTAGGAAGAAAAACAGCGGATAAGAGATTTCTCTTTAGGAAAGAACTTACCAAGTCATGTGTAATGGAACTTAATGAGAAAAAAATTAGATATGGCCTAAGATATCAAACTTGACTGAAAATAAAATTCAGTCACATGAAACTTTATACAGCTGGCATGACTCCAACTGGAAACAGAATCAGAACAAGAGAGAACTGATAGAAATGGCTGACAGAAAGCACCTACCTCCCGGGGTGCTGTGCCCTGAGGCCGGCTAAGGGCAGGTTTTGTGCTATTAGATCTGGAAGCTTTTGCATGTCCTAACACATAGGTAAGGTCCAGAAGACAAAACATGCTCCAAGTTAGTAAATCTCAGAGCAAAAGAGGCATGTCTAGGCATATTGGAAAGATGCTGTGAACTGAAAGGGCTGTGCGCAATGCCCAGGAGGTGTATGAGGACAGGAAGAACACTGACAAGGCACCAAAACCAGCTTTCTCAAGGCTGTAGTTTAGAACAGGCCCCTTGTGTTTTATTTACAAAGATAAGGCAGACGGGAAGAATAGTTCTCAGACTGAGCCTGGGTAAACTCTACCACCTGCTCCCATTGTCTCCCCAGTCCGCTGGTTGTGCAAGGCCTGTTATAATGTCCAAAGGAATACTTGAGCTGTGAGGTGAATAGGCCTCTGCTCAAATCACACAGTGGAAAGTCTACAGCAAAGATCTATTGCCCTCTAAATGAGGAAAAGCACTTAGTTTTAAACTACACGCTTTCTGGTTCATTGGT
This sequence comes from Rattus rattus, assembly GCF_011064425.1. Lineage (NCBI taxonomy): Eukaryota > Metazoa > Chordata > Mammalia > Rodentia > Muridae > Rattus > Rattus rattus. The sequence continues at coordinate 145,284,504 of NC_046154.1, read as the reverse complement.
TGTCACAGCCATGTTGCCCTAACAGATCAAAACAACTCTAACAAACCAATCTCACTGCTCTGACACCTCTGACACCTTGAGGTCTAAGGTTTCACTGACTGTCGGAGAAGCTTTAAAGGACCACAGTTGAAAAAGATAATGACCCAGGCTAGAAAGATGTCCTGGGCTAAAAGCACGTGGCTGAGTACATGTGCCGCTCTTACAGAAGGCCTGAGTTTAGTTTCCAGCACCAACATCAGGCAGTCGTGATCATCACGACTGCCTGTAGCCTCGGCTCCTGGAGGTCCAATGTTCCTTTCTGCTTCCTACAGGTACTGTGCTCATATGCACAGACACCCGCAGACTCATAATTTAAAATAAAAAATAAAATAGTGTTTTAAGAGCTGACACTAAAATTCTCATTCGTTCAACAAACCTTAACTGGATACCTTCTTTGGGGCATTATGAGAGTCACACATACCGTATGATAACATAGCAATGAAGCGAAACTGAACTTTGGACAAGGCTCTCGGGGATGGTCACTGTGTCATCAAGGCAGCGGTGAATTGATAGAACCCCAAATATTTATTCCAAATTTATCCCTTATGCATACTCAAAGATACATGAAACATGATTATTCTTTGTTCTTCAACTATCTTGTCCAATAGCTAAGCTTTTTAATGCATATGTAACAATTTACTCCACAAATGTGTATTAAATGACCACTAAGTTTCAAGTGCTGTTCTGGATGCTGAGAGTAACAGAAGTAAAGAAAACAGCACTGATCACCCCTTCCTGCAGGGATCCCCCTCCTGCAGTGATCCCCCTTCTATAGTGATCCCCTTCCTATAGTGATCCCCCTCCTGTAGTGATCTCCCTCCTGTAGTGATCCCCCTCCTGCAGTGATCCCCCCACTCCCTGTGCAGTGATCCCCCTCCTGTAGTGATCCCCCTCTTGCAGTGATCCCCCTCCTGCAGTGATCCCCTTCTATAGTGATCCCTTCCTATAGTGATCCCCCTCCTGTAGTGATCCCCCTCCTGCAGTGATCTCCCTCCTGCAGTGATCCCCCTCCTGCAGTGATCCCCCTCCTGCAGTGAGCCCCCTCCTGCAGTGAGCCCCCTCCTGCAGTGATCCCCCTCCTCCAGTGATCCCCCTCCTGCAGTGATCCCCCTCCTGCAGTGATCCCCCTCCTGCAGTGATCCCCCTCCTGCAGTGATCCCCCTCCTGCAGTGATCCCCCTCCTGCAGTGATCCCCCTCCTGTAGTGATCCCCCTCCTGCAGTGATCCCCCTCCTGCAGTGATCTCCCTCCTGCAGTGATCCCCTCCAGCAGTGATCCCCCTCCAGCAGTGATCCCCCTGTAGTGATCCCCTCCTGCAGTGATCCCCCTCCTGCAGTGATCTCCCTCCTGCAGTGATCCCCCTCCTGCAGTGATCCCCCTCCTGCAGTGATCCCCCTCCTGCAGTGATCCCCCTCCTGCAGTGATCCCCCTCCTGTAGTGATCCCCCTCCTGCAGTGATCTCCCTCCTGCAGTGATCCCCCTCCTGTAGTGATCCCCCTCCTGCAGTGATCTCCCTCCTGCAGTGATCTCCCTCCAGCAGTGAGCCCCCTCCTGCAGTGATCCCCCCCCTCCCTGTGCAGTGATCCCCCTCCTGTAGTGATCCCCCTCCTGCAGTGATCTCCCTCCTGCAGTGATCCCCCTCCAGTGATCCCCCTCCAGTGATCCCCCTCCTGTAGTGATCCCCCTCCTGTAGTGATCCCCCTCCTGCGGTGATCACTCTCCTGCAATGATCCCTCCACCCACTGTGCAGTGATCCCCCCCACACACCCGTCCTGGAAACACACTTGGTGATTGTTGCACTTTTGTCTCCAGGGAAGACTAATGAAAAGCAGTGGGGGATGCCCAGGTCACTGTGTTAAAAGGAAGTAAAGGAAAGGAAGTAAAAGGAAGAGGTCTGGGCACCAGAGAGTTAAATGAAGGAGCTAAGGGAGAGGAAGTTATGTAAATGCTGAAGAAGATGGAGATGAGGCTTTTCCTCACCTACCTGTCAGAAGGTCCTGTCTCTAGCAGTGACAGGACTGTGTTCATTTGATTTCCAGAACTAGGTGTGTTCTGTCCCTTTCTGTCCAATGAAGAAACTTGTTATTCTGCTGTACAGTCTGTTCTCAGATTTGGGTTTCCTTAAAGAAACACATGTTCTCATTCACTCTAGAGTTCTGAGGAACAAGTCAATTGGATTAGGAAGCTCTCTTTACCGTCAGTCACCCCACACAACCTCCAGCAAGAGCCAATATATTTTGAAATTGAGAATTGACATTTTTCTCTGCGTCGTTTCACCTTTCCTAGCAAAGTTCCTGTGCATTCATCCCTTCAGCACAGATTCTCTGCCTGCACACTCCTGGATGACACAATGCTGTGCATGTTTTAAAGTTGGGTGGGGTGTTGTTGTTGTTGTTGGTGGTGGTGGTGGTGGTGGTGTTATCAGGATAAAAAGTATTAATGATACCTAACAGAACCCTTGAAAGAACAAATATGTGACTTAATGAAAAGTTAAACAATTGTTTAAATTTTCACATCAAAGAAAAAATTTAATTGTGAAAATTAAAACAATTTGGGAAAAACACTGTACTCGTCTTCCATTGGGAACTGTATATGATTGAAATAGGAAAGTGACCCTGAAATTAGAAATATTTTAAGAATCGAGTTCACATACCATATGGGACAATTCATATACACAGAACAGTCCTTCTTACTATCCTAAGGATATTATAGACAAAGCCTAGATCAAACCTCAAAATAAGAATTTGTATCTTTCCAGGTTAGCCATCTATAAATCAGTTTTGTCAAATTAATCTTTTGATTATGAGAAGTTCATGGCTTTAGGGATTCTTTTTAAGAATGATATATAAAACACAAGATTATAAGAACATACTTAGATGACACTTGCCTATCAAGAGATTCCAACTTCTTTGTAAAATGTTAGCTACCTTAATTCCCTCAGTTCACAGGCCAGTAGAGAAATAACAAGTGATGTTTTGTATGTGGGATTTCTGTCATTTTCTATTAGGGAACATGAGTTACCATCTGTACTGGGCATTTTACATCAATTTGACACAAGCTAAAAAGTCATCTGACGGGAGGGATCCTTGATAAAGAAAATACCTCTATTAGATATGGCTAAAGGCATTTTCATAACTGGTGAAAGTTCCAGCCCATTTTGGGTGTGCTAGCCCTGGACTGAGAGTCCTGGGTGCTGTAAGAAAGTAGGCTGAGTAAGCCCTAGGGAGCAAGCCATAAGCAGCACCCCTCCATGGGGGCAGCATCTGCTCCTGCCTGCAGGTTTCTACTCTGAATTCTTGTCTTGACTTCCTTTGATGATGAACTATGGAAATAAAAGGCAAATAAACCCTTTGATCCCCAAGTTACTTAGGTCATTTTTCTCACAGCAGTGAAGATCCTAACTAGAACCCATCCCTCTTGAAGTTCAACTGGGCTGCTTCGTTGCCTAAGGACTGATTGAGGAGTTAACTTATCTCATTCCAATTCCTTTTACATTGAGCATTTGTGCACATTGAGCACAAGTTTGTTTTATTTCTATTTCTCTAGGCTCTGGCAATGTCTTCTTGCAGAAGCCAATGAGATAAAGCACAGGAAGAAAGAGCAGATTTTGTCTGTTAAGAGAAGCAAACCTTGTGCTGGTTGGTTATTTACCAACAAACAGGGTTCGCCTCCTCAAAGTGAGAGCTGGAGAGATGGCTCTGTGGTTAATAGCACAGATTGTTCTTCAAGAGGACTTGGCTCAATTCCACAGGCACATGGCTCAAAGGGCTTACAAAAAGTAATATTGTTTCTGAATTGTGGGATTTTTCACTAATTCACAAGATAAAAAATTTTAAAAGATGTACAACAACAACAACAACAAAAACTCAATTCTGCTTCCTACCTGGTCACCTAATTCTACCCATAGGCAACTCAAGTCCACAGTTTTTATAGACTATTTTATATAAATCCAAGAAGATAGATAATACATAATAATACCTATATATTTATGTCTAATTATAGACATTTATTATATCTATATACTTATATAGATATATATAAGTATATATATCTATATACTTATATAGATACATGTACATAGGCATAGATTTCTCTTTTTCTTTTTTTATAATTTATAACAGATTATACGTTCAGGTTTACTGCTTCTTCCCTCACTTGGGATATCTTGTTAGTCCTTCCACAGCAAGACATGAAAAGCTTCCTCATTCTTTTTTAAGAGTTGTACAGTCTTACAGTGTGTGGACATACCAACATTTCTTTATTGGCTTCTAATTATGTTATTTTTATCAAAGATGCCAATCTTGTATTATTCCAAATCGTCACTATAATAACCTGATAAAAAGTCAATTCATATAAATATGAGTAGACGTAAGTTCTTAAAATGGAATCTGTGGGGGCTGGAGAGATGACTCTGTGGGTAATAGCACAGACTGTTCTTCAAGAGGACTGGGTTCAGTTCCACATGCAGTTCATGATCATCTGTAACTCTTAGGGACCCAACACTTTCACACAACAATATACATGCAGGCAAAATACCAATGCACATGAAATAAAAATAAATAAATCATTTAAAAATAGAATCTATGTTTCAAATAGGTTGTGCATTTTAATTTTTGGATGCTATTCAGTTTGCCTTCCATAAAGATTTTGTCTGTCCATACTCCAACCAGAAATGCCGAAGAATTCCTTTTGCCAACTCCCTGTATAACCAAATTGCCTAACACGGAGACAACATCGGTCAAGCAGCTCCCTTTCCTGTCCTTGAAGATGAAAATCTTCAGGAAATCAAATGATTTCTTAGGTTTTCCCAGAACCACAAATTAAAATGACTTCCATATCTCACCAAAACTAATGTTTGATATTTAACCGTGGTATAAAACTATTTTAAAATATAGGTGATACCAGTCCCTGTTAGTTTGACAAAATAATTCTATTTCAATAAATATTTGATGCTGAACAGTTCTGTCACCACTAAAGAGTCTAAACAGTGCGTTTTAATTTCCTATGTCATCATTAGGTCACTACTGGAAAAGCTGGGAAACAAGGTAAACAAAGATGTATGAAATACTACTTATATATCTTAGTTAAAACCACATATTTAAGCCAGGCATAGTGAGGCATGCATTTAATCCTAGCTGAGGGGACAGATAAGGGTGGATCCCTGTGAAGTCAAGGCCAGCTTGTTCTACAGAGCAAACTCCAGAACTCTGTCTCTAAGCTATTGTTAAGAATCTAACTATAAAAAGAATACGTATTTCAAGACATGTGTGGGTTGGTATTTGTGGTTAGCACAGTTGAACTAAAAAGAGGAATTAGTCGGAAGTGTAAACTTGTTTGGTGAGTGAACACAGCCAACTCCATTACACATTATTTATATAGCATTTATAAAGGTGCCATGGAAACATATCATATCCCATAGGAGGAATTTTACTCACCTCTAAGTTATTCTTCAGTGATGGTTGTAGATAGTTTTTAACAACTAGAGGAAATGCTCAGGATTTTACTCTGTATAGGAATGTGTGTGCATGCCCTGTAGCCCTTCTGATCCCTGCAGAATGTGGTGTTTTGACAACATGTGACAGAGTACTAGACCTTGTTCATTTTATAAACACAATGTTTTATGCATTCATCTCAGCATGAGTATTTATGCAAAAAGGGTATTCATGTCCTTTCTTGAAAATGTCTATCTTACTTTCTGAGGCTACGTTAAGCTTGAGATACCAAACTGGAATGACTGGGCCATGTCTTCACATTCCAAACATCACTGGACTTGTTCAGGAAGCATATGAAGAAACTGTGAGAAAGCATGTCTATTGTGGTTTCCGTGGGAAGGAGTAGAGGGGTGAGGTAAGCCCTTTAGCTTGACTCATTTTAGCAGCTGGGAATTAGAAGCTGTCCCCAGCTGTCTGGTAGTTGGTAGCTGGTGAGGGAAGAATTAGGATCCATCTCAAGTCTTGAGTATAAGAACCCACTGTAGCGGGTTGAGGTGGCTTGTAGGTTGTCTGGCTTATACTTGAAAAGTTTGTCAGGGGTGGGACGTCTCCTGAACTGCGGGTATGTGACAACTAAAGCAGAAGGCCAGAGTAAAATGCCTCAAGCAGTTCATACAGCTGTCTAGACAGGATGTGTCCAGCATGTAGCGATGGAGGCAGCTGGTACAATAGGAGGTTCAACAATTAAAGAGAGACAAGACTGAGGCAACAGTGCAGTTGTTTTTACTTAAGAACCTCTAGCTTTTTGCTTTGTGGTTAATCACTGTGACATATCTCAAGTCTTAGTAGTTTTGCATATAGTTAGATTTGTATATGCAATCATATGTAGATGTAATAGCATTTTATATATATAATAAACTTTTAGTCAAGGCCCAGGAGCATAAAGCACATCAACGTTAAAATCCCCCAGGTTATAGAATGAGGATGTCTCAACAGTCAACAGCATGTACTGCAGTTCCAGAGATCATAGTTTACAGTCTGCTCACCACAGCCCGCAACTCCTGTTCCTGTGAATTGGACATCCTCTTCTAGCCTCAGCGGGCAGTGCAACACTTCCTCCACACTTCCTCCACACATAAATATATACATGTAATTAAACATGAGCATAACATCTGTTTTTAAATGGAGGAGGTGGTCTCAGAGATGGTGCAGCAGTTAAGAGCACACATGCTGTTCTTGCAGAGGCTCTGATAGCTCTCAGAATCTGATGGCCTCCTTAGGGCTGTACTCACATGTATTTCCCACACATGGACACACACATATGCAAAACTAAAAATACAAAATGAATATTATAATAACAGCACATGTTAATTTGTAGTATTATAAAGATAATTGCACAAATTATTTTCAATAAGTTTTCAACCAGATCTGTGAATTATACAGACATGATTTTAAATATAATAATGATATTATAACATACATCTTTAAAAAGGAACATTAAGAGGAAAATGTCTCATTTTCTTCAGTGTTGAAGCCATTGATGAGTTGCCCTTGGTCCAGGAAATAAGCTCTGACCTATGCTGGAACAAGAAATGACAATTAAACTCCATGGAGCACATACACATAGAAGGCCTGAAAGCGGAAGGAGGCATGTTGGGAGGAGGCATTTCCATAGATAAGAGGGGCATGAGGAGAAGCATGGGCTGGAGATGACTAACATTTAATATAGAAATGAATGAAACTGAAGCACAGTGAAGTAACACCAAAGAGGAATTAGCCTATTTTTGTTTTCCCTTTGGGAGGTGATATAAAGTCCCTGAACGTATAGATTACTGCTAGAAAGGGCAGATACTTGCAAAGGTCTCTTAGATATCATCTGAACAAAAAAATAATGTGTTATTTAGAAGCAAAAGTTATGTTTTAAAAGTAAATCAGAGGCAGTGGTGGTACAGGTCTTTAATCCCAGAACTTGGGAAACAGAGGCAGGCAGATCTCTGAGTTTGGGGCCAGCCTGGTCTAGAGAGTGAGTTCCAGTACTACATAGAGAAACCCTGTCTTGAAAAACTTTATTTGAAAAAGAGTAAATTAGTTCCTTTTGTAAGTACAATATGTAAAAATGTTTCGGTCTATTTTTGATGCTGTAATAAAGAAGATAAAATTTAATATGCATTGGGCTCCACATAATTCTAATACAATATGTTATAGGAAATTCATATCAACAAATTTTATTACACTAACATTAAGCAATGTGTGCTACTTGCTAAATAGAAAAATGCCCAAGTATTGTTTTTCTATGTTATAAAAAACTGAATTTAAGTACCCAAATCCCATGGGGGAGGGAGCTGGTCTCGCAGAAGTGCGGACAATCCTGAGAGCTCAGAGGAGACAACTATTTCTGCCAACATTCCTGACCTGAGTAGTACACACTCTGTACCCTCTGGGCACAGGAACCTAAGAGCAGTCAAGGGCAGGACCCTTCTTGTTTCTGCCTGTTTCCAGAGCTGAAAGCCAGTGGCCAGGAGCACCAACACACCTGAGAGCAGAAGTAAGACTAACTGTTCTACTCCAAAAAACCCCCCTGGTAACCTCAGGACACACAAATGCAGAAGTCTTCTGGGACAGAACACTTCCAGTTTCTGTCTGAGCCTGGAGCTGAACTGCTCTCATAGCTCTCTGTACCCAAATCCCTGTGGAAGAGGCCTGGACTCTCAGAAGTATGGATAATCCTGAGAACTCAGGGGAGATCACCACTTCTGCTCACATTTCTGGCCCGAGAGGAACCTGCCTAGTGCCCTCTGGATACAGGAACCTAGGAACAGTCAGGGGCAGGACCATTCGGTTTCTGCCTGAGCCCAGAGCTGAAAGTCAGTCACCTGGAGCACTGACACACCTGAGAGCAGAGGTAAGAACAACTTTTCAGCTCCAAGCGACCTGCCTGGAGGCTTCAGGACACACAAACCCAGGAGCAGCTCTCTGTTCCCAGATCCCACTGAAAGAAAGCAGGCCTATAGGAGTGCTGACACACAGGCTTATAGGAGGGTCAACCCACAGTCAGAGACAACAAAACAAGCTAACACCAGAGACAACCTGATGGTTAGAGGCAAGTGCAGGAACCTAAGCAACAGAAACCGAGACTAATTAGCATCAGAACCCAGTTCTCCCACCAAAGCAAATACAGGATATCCAAACACACCGGAAAAGCAAGATTTGGATTTAAAATCACGTCTCATGATGATGATAGAGGACTTTAAAAAGGATATAAATAGCTCCCTTAAAGAAATACAGGACAACCCAGGTAAACAGGTAGAAGCCCTTAAAGAGGAAACACAAAAATCCCTTAAAGAATTACAGGAAAACATAACCAAATGGATGAAGGAATTGAACAAAACCATCCAGGATTTAAAAATGGAAATAGAAACAATAAAGAAAGCACAAAGGGAGACAACCCTGGAGATAGAAAACCTCGGAAAGAGATCAGGGGTCATAGATGCAAAGCATCACCAACAAAATACAAGAGATAAAAGGGAGAGTCTGAGGAGCAGAAGATACCATAGAAAACATCAACACAACCAACAAAGATAATGTCAGATGCAAAAACTACCTAACCAAAACATCCAGAAAATCCATGACACCATGAGAAGATCAAACCCAAGGATTTATAAGAGCGAAGACTCCTAACTTAAAAGGTCAATAAATATCGTCAACAAAATTATAGAAGAAAACTTCTCTAACATAAAGAAAGAGATATCCATAAACATACAAGAAGCCTACAGAAATTTAAATAGATTGGACCAGAAAAGAATTGGGCCATCACATAATACTCAAGGAAAGGCCATTCAGAGCCTGCCCCACATGTGACCCATATATATACAGCCACCAAAACTAGATAAAATTGATAAAGCTAAAAAAAAACAAATGCATGCTGAAAGGGACCAGATATAGATCTCTCCTGAGAGACACATCCAGAGCATGTCCAATACAGAGGTCAATGCTAGCAGCAAACCACTGAAGTGAGAACAGAACCCCCTTGGGGGTAATTAGAGGAAGTATTGAAGGAGTTGAAGGAGCTTGCAACCCCATAAAAACAACATGCCAAACAACCAGAGCTTCCAGGGACTAAACCACTACCAAAAGACTATACATGGACTGACCCAGGGCTCCAACTGCATATGTAGCAGAGAATAGCCTTGTTGGGGCACCAGTGGAAGGGGAAGCCCTTGGTCCTGCCAAGGTTGGACCCCCAGTGCAGGGGAATATGGGGGGCAATAAGGGAGATGTATGGGGGGGAATACCTGTATTGGGGAGGGGAAGGGCATGGGATGGGTGTTTATGGACAGGAAACCAGGAAGGGGAATAACATTTGAAATGTAAGTAAAGAAATATATCTAATAAAAAATTTAAAAATAGTCAAAACACCAAACACACAAAACAAAGAAAGAACATTAAAAGCAGTAAGAGAAAATGCTCAAGTCACATATAAAGGCAGACCTATCAGAATTACACCAGACTTCTCAACAGAGACCATGAAAGCCAGAAGATCCTGGGGAGATGTCATACAGGCCCTAAGAGAATACAAATGCCAGCCCAGGCTACTGTATCCAACAAAACTCAATTAACATACATGGTGAAACCAAGATATTCCATGACAAAATCAAATTTACATAATACCTTTCCACAAATCCAGCCCTAAAAAGAATAATGGATGGAAACTCCAACACAAGGAGGGAACCTACACCCTAGAAAAAGCAAGAAAGTAATCTCCTTGTAATGAAACAATAGAAGAGACACACATGGGGTTGGGGATTTAGCTCAGTGGTAGAGCGCTTGCCTAGGAAGCGCAAAGCCCTGGGTTCGGTACCCATCTCCGGAAAAAAAAAAAAGAAGAGACACACATGCACATAATCCCACCTCTAAAAACAAAACTAACAGAAAGCAAGAATCACTAATCCTTAATATCTCTTAACATCAATGGACTTAATTCCCCTATAAAAAGACATAGACTAACAGACAGGATACATAAAGAGGACTCAGCATTTTGCTGCATACAGGAAAAAACACAGACACTCAGAGTAAAAGGCTGGAAAACAATTTTCTAAACAAATGGTCCCAAGAAACTGGAGTAGCCATTTTAATATAGAATAATACTCGACTTTCAACCAAAAGTTATTAAAAAAGATAAGGAAGAACCCTTCATATTCATTCAAAGGAAAAATCCACCAATATGAATGTTCAATCCTGAATATGTATGCTCCAAATGCAAGGACATCCAAATTCACAAAAGAAACCTTATGAAAGAACAAAGCACACATTTCAACTTAAACAATGATAGTGGGAGACTTGAACACCCCACGCTCATCAATGGACAGATCATGGAAACAGACATTAAATAGAGAAATAAAGAAATGAAGAGAAGTTATGAACCAAAAGGATTTAACAGATATTTATAGAACATTTCTTTCTTTCTTTTCTTTAAAATTGGATGTTTTTTATTTACATTTCAAATATTATTCCCTTTCCCAGTTTCCCAGGTATAAGCCCCTCATGCCATCCTCCTCCCCTTCTTCTATAAGGGTGTTCCCCCTCCCCATCCATCCCCGCCATGACACTCTGCTACACTGGGTGGTCCAACCTTGGCAGGGCCAAGTGCTTCTCCTCCAATTGGTGCCCGACAGTGCCATTATCTACTGTATATTCAGCTGGAGCCATGGGTGTGTCAGTCCTAAGATAATAAAGGTGTGGTCAGACCTAACAGAGCATTCATCAGCAAGAAGAGTCCCACAAGAAATACTGAAGCAGCAGGGGCTTCCAAATTAATGCAGAGGAAAAATAGAATAAAAGAAGTCAAACGTCCAAAATGGCAGGAGAACTGTGTCTGAGCACTAAAGAGTAGGTAAGACAGAAGATACTGGCTACATGACCAGAGTCTAACAGATACACAACCAGATGCTTGACAGTGGGGATGAAGTTACTTTTTCCCACACCCCAAAATATGTTCCTCCTTCTGAGACAAATTATGGGGATCCATCTGTTCTTGCTCTTTCATAGAAACATGGAATGGTAGCAAAGTCCCCTGCTGAACTGCATTCTTTATAATCCTAGATCTCTCTGTCTGCTTCTCTTTCAATTGTGTCATAAACTTTGGGGCTGATCCTCACATTCTAGAAATGGTTGTTCTAGAAAACTATAATCCTTTATATTGTCTGAAACCAAGGATATGCTGACTTACATAATCAAAGTACAGTTCTGGAAATCCAGAATAATGCTTATACATTAGTAGAGCTTACAGATCTTACTATCACTATGTGTTTTCTTACAGAATACTATAGTTTCATTTAGTTGACATTTCTGACTTCTTTTAGTTTGTAACACTTTCTCACTCTGCCTTTGTCTTTTTATTATTTGTCCTTGTCTTGGTATTTTAGGAGAGTATAGTCCATGCATTTTTAATTAGACAGTGTTGGATAATGTTTACCTATGATTGGTTTCTGATTAAGCATATTTTTTCTGAATATATTACAGAAGTTGTGGGGCTCAGCGGTTAATGGCACTTGTTATCCTTGCTGAGATCCTAGGCTTGGTTCCCAACACCCATATCAGTTGGTTCACAGCCGCCTCTAATTTCAGTTCCAGGGTACCTGACACCCTCTGTGGGCACATGAGTGTAAGTACACATAAAGTCATGTAGCCAAATACCGATGCACATAAAAAAAAAAAAAAGAAAGAAAGAAAGAGAGATGTGGCATTGTTCCTTCACAATGCTTATACTGCAGTAGACATAGAATGTTCATTTATCTACTTCCTGCTGCTGTTGTCCTTGGTCACTTGGGTGACATTGCATCTGATTTCTACAAAGGAACTTATATGTTTCATAATTATATTAAATATCTTATGGGGAATGTGTTTGTAACTCTACATCCAATATTGCTGTTGTAGTTTAAATATGGAAGGTTCCAACAAGCTCACATACTCTGGGCTTTCTTACTAGCTACTAGCATTCTTGGATAATGGAACAAAAACACTTTAAGTAAAAAACTAAATCAATTAATCAATATCAAATAACTTGTCTTTTCTACCTTATTCTACACAGTCTTCCCTTATATTTTATGCTGTTATATTTTGGTTGAGTCACAATTATCTCTGAATATTGTATTTGTCTTCATTTCCCCGATTCTCCCTTTAGCTGTGTCAAATGTGCTCTTAAGCCTATCTACTGGGTTTTTAATTTCATATATTTTATTTTTCAGTTCTATGTTTTAATTTTTCTGTTTGCCACTATGTAATGATTTTATGTAGGTTTTGGTTTCTAGCTGACATTCTGAAAGTCTGGGTTTTCATCTCTAGATGTTCAGTGGGCATGGTTGCTGAATACAGCCAGAAACTCTATATAGGTCTGCTTTTATTCCTTTGTTATGACTCATTCGTGCTATTTTATTGCCTGTGTATCTGACCATTTTGATTATCTATGGACTTTGTGTTACATTTTAAAAAGTTATTTATAGAAACAATTTGAGGTCTACCTGTGAGCTTCTTGGCCTTTTGTGTAAGATCAAGTGTCCCTTGGTGTTCTTTGCAGAGATTTTTTTCATTTATTGTTCTTAATATTTATTTTGTTCTTTTTGAGACAGGATATCACTATGTATAGTGGTGACCTCAAACTCACAGAGATCCACCTGCCTCTGTTTTCTCCTTTTATTAGTTATTTTATTTATTTACATTTCAAATGTTAACCTCCTTTCCAGTTTCCCCTCTGAAAACCCCTTTTCCCATTCCCCCAACCCACTGCTTGCTTGTGAGGCCCAGGTAGTAATCTGGACTCACTGTAACCTGACTCATCATATGGGACTCTTCCTGGACCTTTGAGGTATTTTGAATCACGGCTGCTTCACCATAAAGTCCTTTAAGTTGGCAACTGTTCCAGAGCTGTAACATTCTAGGCTTATCTCTTTGGAACAGTACCTTTTCCAGTAATTTCTCATCCCTTTAAAATACGCCATACTAACTTATGCTGGTTTAACATTCTTATGCGTTGTGCTGTGGGGACTGTTTTCAGGAAACAGTCTATTTAACATGCAGATTTTATTGTTCTAAATGGGAACAGTGGTTTGCTGCTGGCATTCGCCTATGTATTTGCTGTATTCTGGCTGTGTCTCTCAGGAGAGATCTACATACGGTTCCTGTCGGCCTGTACTTCTTTGCTTCATCCATCTAATCTAATTGGGTGGCTGTATATGTATGGGCCACATGTGGGGCAGGCTCTGAATGGGTGTTCCTTCTGCCTCTGTTTTAAAATTTCCTCTCTGTTCCCTGCCAAGGGTATTCCTGTTCCACTTTTAAAGAAGGAGTGAAGTGTTAGCATTTTGGTCATCCTTCTTGAGTTTCATGTGTTCTGTGCATCTAGGGTAATTCAAGCATTTGGGCTAATAGCCACTTATCAATGAGTGCATACCATGTGTGTTTTTCTGTGATTGGGTTACCTCACTCAGGATGATATTTTCCAGTTCCATCCATTTGCCTATGAATTTCATAAAGTCATTGTTTTTGATAGCTGAGTAATATTCCATTGTGTAGATGTACCACATTTTTCTGTATCCATTCCTCTGTTGAAGGGCATCTTGGTTCTTTCCAGCTTTTGGCTATTATAAATAAGGCTGCTATGAACATAGTGGAGCATGTGGTCTATTAGGTGCTTGTCTGCAACTTAAATTTCCAGTGTAGATTTAAAAGAAAGAAGAAATTCAACCCAAAATTTAGTGTAATTGTGAGAACCAACACCAAAAACTATAAAGGTGTGGTCAGACCTAACAGAGCATTCATCAGAAGAGTCCCACAAGAAATACTGAAGCAGCAGGGCTTCCAAATTAATGCAGAGGAAAAATAGAATAAAAGAAGTCAAACGTCCAAAACGGCAGGAGAACTGTGTCTGAGCACTAAAGAGTAGGTAAGACAGAAGATACTGGCTCCATGACCAGAGTCTAACAGATACACAAAATGACTGCTTTAAAAATCAGAACTGCTGGGCCTTTAATCCAAGCAATCTAATTCTGGTACTCGGGAGGCAGAGGCAGGCGGATCTCTGAGTTTGAGGTCAGCCTGGTCTATATAGTCAGTTACAGGAAAGCCAGGAGCTGCATAGTTGAGATCATGTGTCAAAAAAAAAAAAAAATCAACAGAAGTTTTTCTGCTCAGGTTTTGTTTCTTGACCTGGATGGATGTGGCTACATGGAGTTTTATTTCATGATTATTTTTGTGTTCCTTCAGCCCCTTGAAAGAGCTTGCAAGGCTAGGCAGATTGTAGTCAAGACAAGCTTTTGAAATGAGCTTTTCTCTTCCCCGAGCCACTCCGGCTCTGCCTGGCAGTACATTCAGACTGTGCCCCTCTACCCTTGCTCCTTGCTTTGGTGTTAAATGTCGGACTATATTCCTTCCTCCTCTATGCTGTAGACTGTCAGACCTGAAGGCCTCTCTCCTTGAGGTCTTTCCTACCAGACGGTTATTTCCTTGATGCAGAAGGTAGCGTGCGTCTAGAACCAATTGTTCCATGAAGGTTTCTTTAAAGAACGAAAGGATTTACAGGAATTCTGAGATAAGCTGAGAAGGTGTGGGGCACTACAGAGCTGTCCTGGTTCTCTATACAGAGGTCATCTGAGCAAATCTGTGTCCCAGTATTGATCATCAATATAATCCCAGCTCTTTTATCCACCCTTCATGATCTTGATAAAAAATAATCACACTTTGGACTGACACAAAACCTAAATTTTAAAAGTAAGAAATAATATCCTGACTTAGTCAGCTGCTCTGAATCTTGTTAGAGATTGATTTTCTGTTTCGAGTTTCCTATTCCTTAGTTCTCTTTATTCAATCGTAGCCACTTAAGAAGTATTGTTGAAATTAAAGGAAAAAGAGCCAGGAATTTGAAAGAAAGCACAGAGGGATTTATGGGAGGGTTAGGATGGGGGAAAGGAAAGGAGTAAGTAATATAATTAAAATCTAAAAAACATTAAGTATTTTTAAGTAAGCACTGAAGAAAGGGTAGGTACATAATTCCTGTCATGACTTCAGGGCAGAGTCCATATTTAACACTCGTTAGTTTTTGCTCTCCATACATGCTTCCTACCTGTATTTACCTCACTTGTGACTTTAGTACAATTGCCTTCCTTTAGTTTTAGGTCCTTAAAATGTCTGTAATAGAAAAACTGTTTCTAAAATAATGGCCTGGGGCCCCTCAACTGTTTGACTTGCAAGTCAAAGCTAACAGGGACCAATGGGTCAGACTTCAGCTGCTCTCAGGTAAATGATTTGCTGTCTGGGTGGGAGAAGGATTAGGATAATTGGTTTCTGTAAGTTCTTCCTGTACTCCACGGGGCATAGACATGCTGCAAAGGGTGTCAGTCTGTGTACCAGTCCTACAAGTGTGGTGGTATCTGGACGAGAATGCTGTGTCTGTCTTTGCACACACAGCACGAGCTCACACGCACACATGCGCACCCACACACACTGCAGAGGTTCCTTATCTTTCCTTTCCTCCCATTCTCAGTCTTTGTTGTGGGCAGTTCTCTGGGAAAACAACATTTCAAAAGAATCCTTACCCTTAGTGCCCACAAACCTCAGGCAAAACTTGCTGTTACTATGATCCTTT
This sequence comes from Rattus rattus, assembly GCF_011064425.1. NCBI lineage: Eukaryota > Metazoa > Chordata > Mammalia > Rodentia > Muridae > Rattus > Rattus rattus. The sequence goes on along the minus strand of NC_046154.1, from coordinate 145,268,398 downwards.
ATTTAAAGTTTTGAAATCCAACTTCAACATGGTTTGTATATTCTAAGTAAAAAGGGGATCAGAAACTTTCTGTAAAGGGCCAATGAGTAAATATTTTAGGTTTAAGGGCCATATGGTTTCTATCTTAACTACTCAGTTCTGACATGGAAGCCATGAGCAGTCATAAGCAATATTTAAACAAATGAACATGGCTGTGTTCCTATAAAACTTTATTTATGGATGCTTAGATGGGTTTTCTGTAACTATTTAAAAATGTAGAAACCATTTTTAGCTTGGAGACACGTAAAACAGGCAGGGGCAGGTTCAGCCCACTGATTGAAAGAACAAAGTCTTTCCACTGCCGAGTGTTTACAATTACGGATTATTAAAGGGTCATTCAATTTGTATGTTGTGCTGAGGAATTATGTTAAGCTATAGCTTTCATAATCATTGGGACCCAGTGCACTTTAAATATTGATTGTATGTATAAAGCTTAACAGAATCTGACACTGAGAATCTGGCAGATTACATTAAGATGTCAATGTAAAATGAATGATCATAGTTTGGGGGTTTTAACTTAAAAAATAGTAGTTATTTTACTCCCAAACCTTACCAGAATAGCTAAAAGGCCTCAAGAGCTTCTACATTTATAAGTATTTATTATGTACTAAAAATTCACAAGGAAAGCTTCATTTTGTTCAAGATGTAAATTTTCCTGATTAAGCATTTAGAGTAAAGTATATTGAGTATGTTTGTAAATGACTGTAAAATGTTTAAATAAATGAATAAATGATATTAATAAATGATAATTTATAAATTATATAAATCTATACATTTATAGATAATTAAATGATTAATAAATGATAAACTAATAACTGATAATCTCGGAGTGTTTGTTCTGTATAGCCTTATCAAACAATAGTCAGAGATCAGGGGAAGAACTGGATATGATATACACACCTACAATCCTAGCACTTGGAGAACAAGGCAGAAAGATCATGACTTTAACGACAACCTGAGCAACATAGTGAGTGGTAGACCAGCCTGTCACAAGCAACACCCTGTGTCTAGGGGGGAAGGGAGAGATGATTCAGGGATTCAAAGTCCCTACTGCTCTTGCAGAGGACTCTGGTTCAATTCCCAGCACCCATCTCAGACAGACAGTTCACCAGGGATCTAATGTCTTCTTCTGACCTCTGTGGGCATTTGCATGCTTATCATACACATGAATTCATGTAGGAACGCATAAATACACATTTAAAAAAAAAAGACTACTTCAAAAGAAAAAGCAGAGGAAGACAGATTTCTTGTGTTAGAGACTTGTCAATAAATGCACAAGATTTATGTGCAGAGCTTAAAAGTAAATGAACACATTTTAGAGTATGTATAATTTTCAATTATGTAAATCATAATTTTTATCATGTTCTTAATTATGCAAATGATATTTTAATCACTGCTAAATTGATGTTTTTAAAAAAACTCGAGTAACTAGAACTAATCACTTTTGTGTAAAACCTTTTTGAGCTCATTCTGAGAAGACGGACACACAAGAAACACAGGGTGAGAACCAGTGTGGCCAATCCAGATGACCAGCTACTGCCATTTGGCTGCCTATAACTTGATGTTTAACTAAATCGTGACTATGATTCTGCATTGGTACAATCTCTCCTTTTTTTTCCTTGATGAATAACTGCTGTAGGTCCCTTTATTCTTTTATTTCGTCCTTCGTTTCCATATTTGTTTATGTAGTGTGTGTGTGTGGCCTGCACACCATGGTGAGCATGTGAAGGACTCCATTCTCTCCCCATTCTGGCTGGCTACCTGTCCATGCAGGCTACCTGTCCATGCAGTCTCCTTCGAGGTGCCCATCCTCACATTATAGCTCCTTGTTCTTACTCAGTGGGTTGTGACGCCAAGTACTCTATTTGTGAAGCAGTCATCAGTACTCTCGGGCGGGACTCTGGTTCTAGTTCCTCTAGCTTTTTGGGGAACCCAAGTTCACCTGGGACAGTCATCCTTGTGTATGTTGACCCCAGGATGTGTGGCGAGCTGAGAGGTGTCTGTGCACACCTAGGGGCCTTCAGGGCCTCAGCAGCCACGCTGCCCTTGTCCCCCTTGCTGACTGGCTTCTTGGTGTATTCCCGGATAAAGAATTTTTCAGCTCCCCTGGGAACCCGGAGCGCCCAGGGATGCCAGCAGGCCCACACCCGGGTTGCCCTGAGGAGACTGGTAGCCACCATGACGCTCACCGGCCACTGACACGTGCATGCTTCCGCCTACAATTTCTCTATATGACACATTTAATTAAAAATGTTTTTATTCTTTAGAATTTCATGTATGTACACAATAAAATATCCTATCCACACTGGACTAACTCTATAGCAACCCTCCCGTGTCTCACCAACAGACACTCTTCCCAACTTCATGATAACTTTTTGTTTTGTTCTGTTTCATTTTTAACAACCCAGTAGATTCAATTACTGTCACCCATGTGTTCATGGGTGTAGGGCCATCCTCTAGAGCATGGGAAGCCAACCTTCAGAAGAGAATGAGTCTTCCTAACTCATAGCTATCACTACAGTGGCTCTTTATTAAGGGATGTGCCGGAATTTCTCCTCGCTTTATCTTGTACCCATCTTATATAGGTAACCACAGCCACTGTGATAGCATGGTCTTTCTCCAAACTGGTAGTCAAGCAAACCCAAAAGTCATGGCTGGTGTTGCACTGGACTACTCGGAGGCTGAGGCGTCACATGATAGATTTAGATCATCATCAACATATCTAATAACTGATGCACGTTTGTGTTTGCTCCTTGAGAAATATCCTTCATATGTCAATACAGAACAGAAAGTGATGTCCATTGAAACCTAACATCAGCTTAATATTGTCTTTCCTCAGCATAAGTTAATTTCTGTGTGTGTTCGTTTGCTAGGAATGGATCTAGGGCCTCATACACGCACGGCAGTCACTCCAACGCTAAGCTACATCCCTGACTACCCAGTATAACTTAAAATAGAGGTCAGCACACAACCAGCTGGGATCTTTGGCCTGCCACCTGTTTCTGTACAGTCTTCAAGCTAAAAATGGTTTTTATGCTGCTAATAGTTCTTTAAAAAGCAATACTGACATTTTATAACATATGAAAGTTATAGGCAGTCTGAATATCAGTTTCCATAAAGAAGCTTTATTGGCACACAGATAGTGACACTCATTTTGTCTGTGGCTGCTTTCACAGCATTGAAAAGTTCCACCAGAGACAGAACAAATAGCCCACAAAACACTTACTATTGGCCCCTTATAAAGAAAGCCTGTCAACCCCTGGTCTAAGAGAATGACTTTATCGTCTCAAGCGACAATGAGAAATCCAAATGTTCCCTGTGGTGACTTTATAGTTGATAATCAGACAATAGACAGGTTAACAGAAAATCAATAGCAAATATACTCGCTCATAATTTGTGGTGACACAGAAAGTTTCTGGTCAAAAAAACCAGGGTTAATGACCCATTTTTATGCTTAGGCTTCTGGAAGCCCGGGTAGCCATGCAGAAATGTGACTGGGCAAAAAGGATATGATTCCCAGAAGCAATAGAGAATGAAACCAAGCAAGGTCATCTGTTCAGTTTCTTCTTGGTCTCTGTGCAGCATTCTGACCTTCTAGATGCATGGCAAAACTCTTCTTAGATTGAGGGTCACATGATCTGCATGCGAGCAAGGTAGGCTTTAGAAAACAGGGAATGTTAGAGCAATGCTTTTGTATTGTGACTAGCTTTGGAAACACAGATCTGGCTTCTAAGACATTACAAAAGAAATTCTAGACTTACTGACTTGTCATAGTGAGAATAAGAGGTGAGAGAAGATAACAAAAGGCCATAAGTTTTTCCTCTAAGCCCTTTGGTGTGTCATTTGTTGAGCCCCACAATGTACTAGGTGAGAAAGCCATGGCTATTGCCTATTTCTAATACCACATGATCTGAGGTGAGTTATAGCCAGAGGTCTGAGGTTAGGGTACACTCTAGGGTTCTAACACCCAGTGTGGTACTGCATGGCACATGAGCACAGCTCATTCGGATTATTTCAGTAGTAATTCTGTCTCCTGGAGTGAGTTACTGTCTAGAAGATCTCGTTTTACTATTAGGAAATACCTCGTAGCTTCTCTGTAGCTTTTCTTCTTTCTCTTGAGACTAGTGACTCATGTCACATCAGCCTTCCCTCCATCCCTAATCTTTGAGAGGCTCGTCTTTGAGAGGCTGTGGGTATTTGAGGGAAATTGACATGTTTAGTTCAGGATTAAATGGGACTAAGGAAAGTCCCATTTGAAAGATACTTACTTTGAGTTAAATGGGGTTTTGTCTGTATGACTCATGAGTCATCTGGTCTGTAGGTATGAGAAGCTCCCATTCTACCCACCTTGCTAACACAGTAACAGCTCTATAGCAAGAGCAAGAAAACCACAATGCTGTAAGAATGTGTCGTATAGCACCCAGTAACAGAAAAACTGTTCAGGAAAAAAGTGTTACAATTTATGAAAAGGTTATTTGTTTCATTATTTGTAGGTATATAGAAACACAAAACATATACATATATACATACAATTGTAAGCGAAAGCTTTATTTCTCTTGCTATGTTATATATATATATATACGTATACATATATATACATATATATATACACACACACACACACACACACACACACACACACATATATATATATATATATATACTTTTAAGAATGTTCTTGATAGTAAAATTTGTACTTACAAATATGTCATATATATTCTTGGAGATAACTCCACATGAAATCTCTTTGTTTTAAGTATTTATGTTAATTTAAGGATCGGCCTGTGGTACTTGCACAAGCACTTCAGTATATCTGTGTGAGAGGTCACATGTTTTATGAATCCCATTGTATCCTATCAAACCTGAATGTTCGCCTGGCACATCTTGGCCAGATTAACTTAGGCCATTCCATGAAAAAAAAATGATTTGTTAAACTGCCACTGACTCCCAAAACTGTCCTGAAGAATGAAAAGTCTCCCATCTTTTACTATTATCAGGGGTTGGTCTATAGTAGTGACTTGATTATACAATTACAGAACTCAGTACAAAGAAACAGTGTTGGTTGGTTGGTTGGTTGGTTAGTTGGTTGGTTGGTTGGTTGGTTGGTTGGTTGGTTGGTTGGTTGGTTGGTTAATTGTTTGATTGGTTGGTTGGTTGGTGAATTGTTTGATTGGTTGGTTGGTTAGTTGGTTGGTTGGTTGGTTGATTGGTTAGTTCGTTGGTTGGTTGGTTGGTTGGTTGGTTAGTTGGTTGGTTGGTTGGTTGGTTGGTTGGTTAATTGTTTGATTGTTTGGTTGGTTGGTTGGTTGGTTGGTTGGTTGGTTGGTTGGTTGGATAGATGGATGGATGGTTGGTTTGTTTTGGTTTTGCTTTTTGGGTTTTTTTAGTGGAGAAAGAGATTTATTTCATCTTACTATCTGTGGTTACAGTCCATCACTGGAAGGAGGGCAAGGCAGGGACTTGACACAACTCATCCATAGATCAGAGCAGAAAGAAAGAAATGTACTCAGACTTGCTTGTTCTGGTGGTTTCTTGTGCTCAGTTTGATTTCTCCTCTTATACAGATCAGGACCGCCTGCCTAGGGAATAGAGCTGCCTAGAGTTAGCTAGGTCTTCTCACATCAATCAAGAAAATCCTCACAAATAGTCCACAGGCCAACCCAGGGTAGAAAATCCTTTAAGACTCTCTTCCCATTTTATGCAAAGTTGATGATTAAGACTGACCATCACAATATCAACGGCTCATGCAGAATCCAGTAGCTCCATCTGCCCCAAGTCAGCACCTCCACTGTTAATGCTAAGCCACTCTTACCAGCTGGTATGCAGTTAACCCAGAGAAGGGTACTCTTGATGATACTTTCTGGCTGGATTTTTTTTTATATATTTTTGTATTTACATTTCAAATGTTATCCCCTTCCCCAGTTTCCCATTCATAAACCCCCTATTTGATCCCCCCCTCCTACATTTATGAAGGTATTCCCCTTCCTAAACACCCATTCATCCCCACCCTGACATTACCCTGCACTGGGAGTCCAGTCCTGGCAGGACCAAGGGCTTCTCCTCTCATTAGTGCCCAACAAGGCCATCCTCTGCTACATATGCAGCTGGAGCCATGGGTCTGTCAATGTGTACTCTTTGAGTAGAGGTTTAGTCCCTGGGAGATTGGTTGGTATTATTGTTCTTTTTTTTTTTTTTTTTTTTTTTAATTTGAGTATTTCTTATGTACATTTCGAGTTTTATTCCCTTTCCCGGTTTCCGGGCAAACATCCCATTCCCTCCCCCCCTTCCTTTTGGGTGTTTCCCTCCCCACCCTCCCCCCATTGCCCCCCCCCCAACAATCTAGTTCACTGGGGTTCAGTCTTAGCAGGACCCAGGGCTTCCCCTTCCACTGGTGCTCTTACTAGGATATTCATTGCTACCTATGAGGTCAGAGTCCAGGGTCAGTCCATGTATAGTCTTTAGGTAGTGGCTTAGTCCCTGGAAGCTCTGGTTGCTTGGCATTGTTGTACATATGGGGTCTCGAGGCCCTTTAAGCTCTTCCAGTTCTTTCTCTGATTCCTTCAACGGGGGTCCTATTCTCAGTTCAGTGGTTTGCTGCTGGTATTCGCCTATGTATTTGCTGTATTCTGGCTGTGTCTCTCAGGAGCGATCTATATCCGGCTCCTGTTGGTCTGCACTTCTTTGCTTCATCCATCTTGTCTAATTGGGTGGCTGTATATGTATGGGCCACATGTGGGGCAGGCTCTGAATGGATGTTCCTTCAGTCTCTGTTTTAATCTTTGCCTCTCTCTTCCCTGCCAAGGGTATTCTTGTTCCCCTTTTAAAGAAGGAGTGAAGCATTCACATTTTGATCATCCATCTTGAGTTTCATTTGTTCTAGGCATCTAGGGTAATTCAAGCATTTGGGCTAATAGCCACTTATCAATGAGTGCATACCATGTATGTCTTTCTGTGATTGGGTTAGCTCACTCAGGATGATATTTTCCAGTTCCAACCATTTGCCTAATAATTTCATAAAGTCGTTGTTTTTGATAGCTGAGTAATATTCCATTGTGTAGATGTACCACATTTTCTGTATCCATTCCTCTGTTGAAGGGCATCTGGGTTCTTTCCAGCTTCTGGCTATTATAAATAAGGCTGCGATGAACATAGTGGAGCACGTGTCTTTTTTTTATATGTTGGGGCATCTTTTGGGTATATGCCCAGGAGAGGTATAGCTGGATCCTCAGGCAGTTCAATGTCCAATTTTCTGAGGAACCTCCAGACTGATTTCCAGAATGGTTGTACCAGTCTGCAACCCCACCAACAATGGAGGAGTGTTCCTCTTTCTCCGCATCCTCGCCAGCATTTGCTGTCACCTGAGTTTTTGATCTTAGCCATTCTCACTGGTGTGAGGTGAAATCTCAGGGTTGTTTTGATTTACATTTCCCTTATGACTAAAGATGTTGAACATTTCTTTAGGTGTTTCTCAGCCATTCGGCATTCCTCAGCTGTGAATTCTTTGTTTAGCTCTGAACCCCATTTTTTAATAGGGTTATTTGTCTTCCTCTTGGTCTAACTTCTTGAGTTCTTTGTATATTTTGGATATAAGGCCTCTATCTGTTGTAGGATTGGTAAAGATCTTTTCCCAATCTGTTGGTTGCCGTTTTGTCCTAACCACAGTGTCCTTTGCCTTACAGAAGCTTTGCAGTTTTATGAGATCCCATTTGTCGATTCTTGATCTTAGAGCATAAGCCATTGGCGTTTTGTTCAGGAAATTTTTTCCAGTGCCCATGTGTTCCAGATGCTTCCCTAGTTTTTCTTCTATTAGTTTGATTGTATCTAGTTTTATGTGGAAGTCATTGATCCACTTAAGCTTTGTACAGGGTGATAAGAATGGATCGATTTGCATTCTGTTAACCTCCATTTGAACCAGCACCATATGCTGAAATTGCTATCTTTTTTACCACAGGATTGTTTTAGCTCGATATCAAGTGACCATAGGTGTTTGGGTTCATTTCTGGGTTTTTAATTCTTTTCCAATGATCTATCTGCCTGTTTTTGTACTAATATCATACAGTTTTTTTTATCACTATTGCTCTTTAATACAGCTCAAGATCAGGGATGGTGATTCCCCCCAGCAGTTCTTTTGTTGTTGAGGATAGTTTTCAATATCCTGGATTTTTTTGTTATTCCAAATAAATTTGCAGATTGTTCTTTCTAACTATGAAGAATTGAGTTGGAATTTTCATGGGAATTGCATTGAATCTGCAGATTCCTTTTAGCAAGATGGCCATTTTTACTATGTTAACCCTGCAGATCCCTGAGCATCTTTCCATCTTCTGAGATCTTCAATTTCTTTCTTCAGAGACTTGAAGTTCTTGTCATTCAGATCTTTAACTTGCTTGGTTAGAGTCACACCGAGGTTTTTTATATTACTTGGAACTATTATGAAATTATGTAATTTCCCTAATTTCTTTCTCAACCTGTTTATTCTTTGAGTAGAGGGAGGCTACTGATTTGTTTGAGTTAATTTTATACCCAGCCACTTTGCTGAAGTTGTTCATCAGGCTTAGTAGTTCTCTGATGGAACTTTTGAGGTCACTTAAGTATACTATCCTATCACCTGTAAATAGTGATATTTTGACTTCTTCTTTTCCAATCTGTATCCCCTTGATTTCTTTTTGTTGTCTGTTTGCCCTGGCCAAGACTTTGAGTACTGTATTGAATAAGTGGGGAGAGAGCAGGCAGTCTTGGGTAGTACCTGATTTTAGTTGGATTGCTTTAAGTTTCTCTCCATTTAGTTTAATGTTAGCTACTAGTTTGCTGTATATGGCTTTTACTATGTTTAGGTATAGGCCTTGAATTCCTGATCTTTAGAGGACTTTTATCATGAAGGAGTGTTGAATTTTGTCTAATGTTTTCTCAGCATCTAATGAAATGATCATGTGTTTGTTTGTTTTAGTTTCTTTATATAGTGGATTACATTGATGGATTTCTGTATATTGAACCACCCCTGCATCCCTGGGATGAAACCTACTTGATCATGATGGATGAGACTATTGATGTGTTCTTGGATTCAGTTTGCAAGAATTTTATTGAATATTTTTCCATCGATATTCATAAAGGAAATTGGTCTGAAGTTCTCTTTCTTTGTTGAGTCTTTGTGTGGTTTAGGTATAAGTGTAATTGTGGCTTCATAGAAGGAATTGGGTAGTGCTCCTTTTGTTTCTATTTTGTGGAATAGTTTGGACAGTGTTGGTATTAGGTCTTCTATGGAGGTCGGATAGAATTTTCCACTAAACCTATCTGGTCCTGGGCGTTTTTTGGTTGGGAGACTTTTAATAACTATTTCTATTTCTTTAGGAGTTATGGGACTGTTTAGATGGTTTATATGATTCTGATTCAACTTTGGTACCTGATATCTATCTAGAAAATTGTCCATTTCATCTAGATTTTCCAGTTTTGTAGTAAGATCTGATTATTTTTTTAATTTCCTCAGATTCTGTTGTTATGTCTCCCTTTTCATTTCTCATTTTGTTAATTTGGATACTCCATCTCTGTGCCCTCTGGTTAGTCTGGCTAAGGGTTTGTCTATCTTGTTGATTTTCTCAAAGAACCATCTCCTGATTTTATTGATTCTTTGTATAGTTCTTTTTGTTTCTACTTGGTTGACTGCAGTCTTGAGTTTGATTATTTCCTGCCATCTTCTCCTCTTGGGAGAATTTGCTTCTTTTTGTTGTAGAGCTTCTAGGTATGCCGTCAAGCTGCTAGTGTATGCTCTCTCCATTTTTCTTTTTGGAGGCACTCGGAGCTGAGTTTCCCTCTTAGCACTGCTTTCATTGTGCCCCATATGTTTGGGTATCTGTGACTTCATTTTCATTAAATTCTAAAAAGTCTTTATTTTCTGTCTTTATTTCTTCCTTGACTAAGTTATCATTGAGTAGAGCAGTGTTCAACTTCCATGTGTATGTGGGCTTTCTGTTGCTTTGGTTGTTATTGAAGACTAGCCTTGTCCGTGGTAATCTGATAGGATGCATGGGATTATTTTTAATCTTCTTGTATCTGTTGAGGTCTGTTTTCTGCCCAATTATACGGTCAATTTTGGAGAGGGTAGCATGAGGTTCTGAGAAAAAGCCTCACCACTCTAGCATCCTCCTATGCTTGGGCACCAAGCCTTGAAAGGACCAAAAGCCTTCCTTCCCATTGATGTCAGGTAAGGCAATCCTCTGCTACATATGTAGCTGGACCCATGGACCCAATCAAATATACTCTTTGGTTGGTGGTTTAGTCCCTGGGAGCTCTGGTAAGTTGGTATTGTTATTCTTTCTACAGGGCTACAATCCCCTTTAGCTGCTTCACTACTTCCTCTAACTCTTCCATTGGGGTCCACAGACATAGTCCAGTGATTGGTTATGAGTATCTGCATCTGTCTTAGTCAGGTGCTGGCAGAGCCTCTCAGAGGAAAGCTATACCAGGCTCCTGTCAGCAAGCACTTCTTGGCATCAGCAATATTATCAGGGTTTGGTGTCCGCAGGTGGGATGGAGTCCAAGGTGGGGTCATCTCTGGACAGCTTTTCTTTAGTCTCTGCTTCACTTTTTTTTTGTCCCTGCATTTCTTTTAGACAGGAACAATTCTGGGTTAAAATTTTTGACATAGTAAGGTGACCCCATCCATCAACTGGGGCCCGTGCCTATGTACTAGAGGTGGTCTAAACAGTTTCTACTTCCCCTTTGTTGGGTATTTCGGCTACTGTCATCACCATTGGGTCCTGGGAGCCTCTCCCTTCCCTGGTATCTAGGACTATCTAGTGGCTGCCCCCAGTTCCTGACCCACCACTGCTACACATTTCTATTCATTTTCCTGACCCTCTAGCTTTCTCTCCTGTCTCTTCTCATGCCTGATATTGCTCCCCCTTCCCTGCCTCCCTTCCTGCCGGGCCTCTCCCTACCTCTACCTCCTGTGATTATTTTGTTCCCCTTCTCTGTATGATTGACGCATTCACACTTTGGTCTTCCTTCTTCTTAAGCTCCATATGTTTTGTGGGTTGTATTGTGGGCATTAAGAACTTTGGGGCTAATATCCAATTATCAGTGGGTGCATAGCATGTGTGGTTTTTTTATGTCTGGATTATCTCACTCAGGGTGATATTTCCTAGTTCTATCCATTTGCCTAAGAACTTTATGAAGTCATTGTTTTTAATAGTACTCCATTGTGTAAATGTACCACATTTTCTGTATCCATTTCTCTGTTGAAGGACATCTGGGTCCTTTCCAGCTTCTGGCTATTATAAATAAGGCTGCTATAAACATAGTGGGACATGTGTCCTTGTTATATGTTGGGTCACCTTTTGGGTATATGCCCCAGGAGTAGTATAGCTGGGTCCTCAGGTAGTACTATGTCCAATTTTCTGAGGAATCTCCAGACTGATTTCCAGAGTACTTATACCAGCTTGTAATCCTACCAACAATGGAGAAGTGTTTCTCTTTCTTCACATCTTCACACGCATCTATTCTCACTTGACTTTTTGATCTTGGCCATTCTGATTGGTATGAGGTAGAATCTCAGGGATTTTTGATTTGCATTTCTGTGATGACTAAGGATGTTGAACATTTGCTTCGGTGCTTCTCAGCCATTCATAATTCCTCAGTTGAGAATTCTTTGTTTAGCTCTGTACACAATTCTTAATAGAGTTATTTGGTTCTCTGGAATTTACCATCTTAAGTTCTTTGTATATTTTGGATATTAGCCCTCTATCAGTTGTAGGGTTGGTAAATATCTTTTCACAATGTGTAGCTTGCCATTTTGTGCTATTGACAGTGACCTTAGCCTTAGAGAAGTTTTTCAATCTTAGGAGTTCCCATTTGTCCATTTTTGATCTTAGAGCCTGAGGTAATCTTCGCCTGTGCTGATGTGTTCAAGGCTCTTTCCTACTTACTCTTCTACTACATTCAGCATATCTGGTTTTGTGTGGGTGTCCTTGGTCCACTTGGACCTAAGATTTGAACATAAAGCTAAGGATGGATCAATTTGCATTCTTCTACATGCCTCCCACCAGTTGTTGAAAATGGTGAATTTTTCTACTGGATGGTTTTGGCATCTCTGTCAAAGATCAAGTGACAATAGGTATGTGAACTTATTTCTGGATAGTCAATTCTATTCTGTTGATCATCTGTATGTCTCTTTACCAGTACCATGAGATTTTTATCACTATTGCTCTGTAAATCATCATCTTAAAGTCAGGGATGATGATTCTGCAAACAGTTCTTTTATTGTTTATAATAGTTTTTGCTGTCATGTATTTTTTTGTTATTCTGGATGAATTTGATAATTGTTCTTTCTATCATTGTGACAAATTGAGTTGGAATTTTGATAATGAGATACCATTGAATCTGTAGATTGCTTTTTGTAAGATGGCCATTTTTACTGTTAAAATGGTTTAACAGCCAAACCATGAGCATGGAAGATAAATCTTCTGAGATCTTGGATTTCTTTCTTCAGAGACTTGAAGTTCTTGTCATACAGATCTTTCACTTGCTTGGTTAGAGTCACAACAAGATATGTTGTATTATTTGTGACTACTGTGAAGGATGTTGTTCCCCTAACTTCTTTCTCAGTCCATTTATCCTTTGTATAGAAGAAGGCTGCTGATTTGTTTGAGTTAATTTTATATCCATGCACTTTGCTGAAGTTGTTTATCAGCAGTAGGAGTTCTCTGGTAAAATTTTTGGGGTTGCTTATGTATACTATCATATCATCTGAAAATAGTGTTACCTTGAAATCTTTCTTTTCAATATCCCTTTGATCTTCTTTTGTTGTCTAATTTCTCTGGCTAGAACTTCAAGCACTATATTGAATAAATAGGAAGAGAGTAGGCAGACTTGTCTTTTCCTGATTTTAGTAGGATTACTTCAAGTTTCTCTTCATTTAATTTAATGTTAGCTATTGGTTTGCTGTATACTGCATTTAATAAGTGTAGGTACATGCCTTGAATTGCTGATCTTTCCAAGACTTTTAACATTAAGGGGTGTTGTATTTTTTCAAAGGCTTTTTCAGCATCTAATGAGATGATCATGTGTTTTTTTCTTTGAGTTTTTTTTAATGTATAATCTCGTATTTTAATTTTGCCTTATCAAATCCAATGGATTAATCAGCATCCTCTGTTGGTTTTGTTACAAGTTCAGTGGAATATTGTCAACAATAGAGACGTCAATGGATTTCCATGTATTGAATCATCCGTGCATCCCTGTGATAAAGCCTACTTGATCATATTGAATGATAGTTTTGATGTGTTCTTGGATTCGATTTGCAAGAACTCTATTGAATATTTTTGCATCAGTATTCATAGGAGTAATTGTTCTGAAGTTCTCTTTCTTTGTTGGGTCTTTGTGTGGTTTAGGTGTAAGCATAATTGTGGCTTCATATAACGAATTGAGTAGTGTTGTTTCTCTTTGTATTTTGTAGAATAATTTGAGGAGTATGAGTATTGGATCTTTTTTGAAGGTCTGATAAAATTATGCATTAAAACCATCTGGCCCTGGGCTACTTTTGGTTGGGTGACTTTTAATGACTGCTTCTTTTTCCTTAGGGTTTACAGGAATGTTTAGACAGTTTATCTGATCCTGATTTAACTTTGGTACCTGGTATCTTGTCTAGAAAATCATCTGTTTCATCTAGATTTTCCAATTTTGTTGAGTATAGGCTATTGCACTAGGATCTGATGATTTTTTGAATTTCCTCAGTTTCTGTTGATTTTGTTAATTTGAATACTGTATCTGTGCTTCTAGTTAGTCTGAGTTAGTTTTTTTTTTGTTTATCTTCCTTGTTGATTTTCTGAAAGAACCAGCTCCTGGTTTTGTTGATTCTTTGTTTAGTTCTCTTTGTTTCTACTTGGTTGATTTCAGGCCCAAGTTTGATTATTTGTTGCTGTCTACTCCTCTTGAGTGTATTTGCTTCTTTTTGTTCTACGGCTTTCAGATGTGCTGTCAAACTGCTAGTGTAGGATCTCTCTCTATTTTCATTATGAAGACACTCAGAGCTATGAGTTTCCCTCTTAGCACTGCTTTCATTGTGTCCCATAAGTTTAGGTATACTGTGCCTTCGTTTTTGTTAAATTCTAAAAAGCTTTTAACTTCTTTATTTCTCCCACAAACGAGTTATCATTGAGCAGTTGTTCAGCACATGAATATGTGGACTTCCTGTGGTTATTGTTGTTATTGAAGACCAGCCTTAGTCCATGGCGATCTGATAGGATGCATGGGATTAGTTCTACTTATATTGGTTGAGGCTTGTTTTGTGTCCGATTATATGGTCAGTTTTTGAGATGGTACCATGGTGCTGAGAAGAAGGTATATTCTTTCGTTTTAGGTGAAAGATTCTGAAGATATCTGTTAAATTTATTTGGTTCATAATTTCTGTTAGTTTCACTGTGACTCTGTTTAGTTTGTTTCCATGACCTGCCCAGTGGTGAGAGTTGGGTGTTAAAGTCTCCCACTATTTTGTGAGTTTCCATGTGTGCTTTGAGCTTTAGTAGAGTTTCTTTTACAAAGGTAGGTGCCCTTCATTGTGGCATGGATCTTAAGAATTGAGAGTTAATCTTGGTGGATTTTTCCTTTGATGAATATAAAGTGTCCTTCCCCATTCTTTTTGATAACTTTTGATTGTAAGTCTATTTTAGTGGATATTAGAATGGCTACTCCAACTTATTTCTTTGGACCATTTTCTTGGAAAATTGTTTTCTAGCCTTTTACTCTAAGTTGGTGTTTATCTTTGTCAATGAGGTGTGTTTCCTGTAGGAGGCAAAATGCCAAGTCCTGTTTACTTATCCAGTAAATTAGTCTATGTCTCTTTATTGGAAAATTGAGTCCATTGATTTTGAGAGTTATTAAAGACCAATGATTGTTGCTTCCTGTTATTTTTGTTGTTAGACGTAGAATTATGTTTGGATGGGTTCTCCTCTTTTGAGTTCATTGTGAAAAGTATAATTTCTTGGTTTTTCTTAGTTGTAGTTTCCCCCTTTCCGTTGGACTTTTCCTTCTATCATCCCTTGTATGCCTAGTTTAGTGGAAAGATATTGTGTAAGTTTGATTTTGTCATGGAATATATTAGTTTCTCCACCTATGTTAATTGGGAATTTTGCTGGGTATAGTAGCCTGGGCTGGCATTTTTATTCTCCTAAGGTCTGTATGACATCTTCCCAAGATCTTCTGGCTTTTAGAGTCTCTGTTGAGAATTCCAATGTAATTATGATAAAGGTTTAGAACCCTTTATCTCACTTGATCTTTTTCCCTTACCACTCTTAATATTCTTTCTTTGTTTTCTGCATTTTGTCTTTTGATTATTATGTGACAGGAAGAATTTCTTTTCTGGTCCAATCTATTTGGCGTTCTGTGGGCTTCTTATATGTTTATGGGCATCTCTTTCTTTAGTTTTCTTCTATAATTTTGTTAAAAATGTTTACTGTACCTTTGAGTTGAGAATCTTCACTCTCTTCTATACCTGTTATTTTTAAGTTTGGTCTTTTTATTTTGTCCTGAATTTTCTGGATGTTTTGGGCTAGGAGCTTTTTTCTTTTTGTATTTTCTTTGTCTATTGTGTCAAGATCTTCTATGGTATCTTCTGCACCTGAGATTCTCTCTTCTATCTCTTGTATTCTGTTGGTGAGGCTTGCATGGGTGACTCCTGATCTCTTTCCTAGGTTATCTATCTCCACGGATATCTCCCGTTTGATTTCTTTAATGTTTCTGTTTCCATTTTTAGATCCTGGGTGGTTTTATTCAATTTTTTACCTGTTTGATTGTGTTTTCCTATATTTCTTTAAGGTATTTATGTGTTTCCTCTTTAAGTGCCTCTACCTATTTACCTGTGTTCTCCTGTATTTCTTAAGGGAATTATTTATGTCCTCCTTAAGGTACTCTATCATCTTTGTGATATGGGATTTTAAATCAGAATATTGCTTTTCAGGTGTGTTAGGTTATCCAAGACTTGCTGTGGTGAAGGAACTGGGTTCTGATGTTGCTAAGTGCCCTTGGTTTCTGTTACTTATGTTGTTGTGTTTGCCTCTCATCATCTGGTTATCTCTGGTGTTAACTGACCTTGATGTCTCTGACTGATGTGTGTCCCTCCTGTGAACCTGGTTCTGTTGGGCCTCCTTGAATTAGACTGTGTCTGGGTGTGGGAGGGTGTCTAGAGCATCTGATCTGTGAGCCTGGCTGTATCAGAACTCCTAGAGGTCAAGTTTTTACTGGGTGTAGGTAGGTGCAGAGCGAGGACAGTGGCCAGAGTAAGGGGTTGAGCACAGCATCAGCTCCAGGGCGCAGATGTGAACCAGAAAGAAGGTTCGTTTGTTTCTTATTAGGTAGCCATGGTGTTAAGATATCTTGGGTCTAGCTTCCCTATCACTTCTAGAAGACACAACTTCAAAGCAGACTTCCTGATCCCCTGATTCATAAAATATTTCTGCTACTTCTTCCATGATGTTTCCTGAACCATAGGTATTGTAGTTTACCCTGGAGTTATCTGTATTTTGATGCTAATTCCACTGCCCCAAGGACAGCTAGCTAGTCTCGTACTCAGGACTCAGGTGATTTCAGATCCTTCAGGTTTTCAGAACCTTCTCCCCATTGAATTTATAAAATACAGGTGAGGGACAGGTACAGGATAGAAGGAGGCCTGTCATTGGAGGAGAAGGAAGGATGGGTGGGAGAGAAGTTTGAAGGAAGAGGAGGAGACGAGAAAGGAAAGGAAGAGACAGGAGAGAGAGGGTGAGAAGCCATGACAGATGACGTTCAGATTCCGCTGTGTATTTACGGGTTGTTATTAATGTTCTTAAGGGATGGATGGTACTGGGCTCTGTATAATTGGTGGGCAATTATATCTTACCAATTGGATCAAAGATTATTGTGTTGTATGTTCTTTCATGTGTAGATTTAAGTGTAATGGAGTGTGGGCCACCATGGAATTGGAATGTTTGCTTCTGGCAAGATATCCAGCAGATATTTTGGGGCACTGCGGTGCCAGACCTAGTAGGGGATAAAAGACAACCATATTTTTTTATTTTTTATATTTTTACAACAACAGATGGCGCCCATTAATGTTCTTTTTTTTTTTTTTTAAAGATTTATTTATTTATTATATAGAGGGCATCAGATCCCATTACAGATGGTTGTGAGCCACCATGTGGTTGCTGGGATTTGAACTCAGGACCTTGAGAAGAGCAGTCAGTGCTCTTAACCACTGAGCCATCTCTCCAGCCCCCCACTAATGTTCTTAAGGGATGGATGGTACTGGGCTTTATATGTTTAGGTGGGCAATTATATCTTATCAATTGGATCTAAGGTTATTGTGTTGTGTGTTCTTTTATGTGATGGTTTGAGTATAGTCAAGTATGCAGCGGCTGGAGACACTGGGCCGCCGCTGTGGAGCTGGGATGTGTTTCCACCAAGATATCTAGCAGGTATCTTGGGTCACTGCGGTGCTAGACCTAGCAGGATAAAAGACAACCATACTTTTTTATTTATTATAGTTTTACAACAACACATATGTATGGAGTTGTGTTATAGATATTTTGGTTTTACTGTATAACTCTTATTCATGGCTATGTCCAATTTGGATAGAGAAAAAATGTTAAGAAGGAGTTCTGTGAAATCTCTGGGGACTACATATACAAATGCTTTTATAAGTGATGAAGGTGAAAATAAAAATAGCAATTTTGAATCCCAGAGTGAAAAATTGAAATTTAAGATTTCAAAGGCAATATAAAATGTGTTTTCAATAAATGGAATATTTATCCTTTAGAATTGAAAGGCAGAAGTTCAACTACCATATGAACATTGGTAGTTTTTAGGGTGTTGCTTGCAGGATATTTTGTCAAGGAAACATAAAAGGGAAAATGCCCAAACACTCAAAAGGGGGAAAGCAGAGAGTTAAGGCACATGTGGTATATTCGAGCAGTATTATCTCTCAGGAGAGGCTCTTCTGAAGGAAATAAGCCACGTCATGGAAGCAACAGTAGGGAAAGAAGAATGCCCAAGTGTAGAACTTGGGAGAACTGGCAGTGTTCCCACCCTCCAGTTTTTTTACTACTCATCTGGAAGCACTGATGTGGTTTTGCCTCATAAACTTCTTCCAAAGCCATGTGGGTATCTGAGAAAGAAATAAAAGGTATGAATCAGCCATAATCATGTAGAAATAGAATTCTCTCTCAAAATTCAGTTTGTCTTAGGCACCAGCAAAGGGGTGCGACTGTCATGGTGAACCTTGTTATCTAAGAATACAGGCAGGAGGCATTCTCAACATGCTGCACAAAGAACCTGGCATTTTCTGAAACCACCATCAAGGGGAAGATGAAGCATAGGAGACAAGCCAGGATGAGGAGATCTACAGGAACATATAAACAAACTATAGTAGGTACCATGATAAAATAACTGAAAGAAACAATGTAAGGAATGGACATATTTTGGCTTATGGTTTGAGAAAACACAGTGAAGCCCATCACAGAAGGTGTGACAGTGTGAAAATGAAACTGTTTCAGGAAAAAGAATGACTAATCAGGAAATAATCCAGAAGGAAGGCCATCTTCCAGCAACTCATTTCTTTCCATGAATCCCCACCTCCTAATGATCCCACAACCTTCTGGGGACTAATTGTTCAGGCACACAAGCCTATGGTAGACATTTCACTTCCAAGCCATAACACAAATGAAATTAAGTTTTCAGGATAGACACTCCCCTTGTCAATAGCAACCACTTGTTTATTCTATTTATTTTGGAAGAACTAAACAATGTGGTAAGCATCTACCATTGGCTGGAAAGTCTTTAGTACATTTTGCAAAGTAACTTGTCTTTTGAGAAGCAAAATGGTGATATTTGTGTCAAGAGTGACATAGACTGCCTGTCTAGAAGCTGCCTGACTGCCCAGTGCTATTATGGCTGACACAAGTCTGGCAACAGATATATACAAGGTACTTCCTTTGATTTATCATGTCAAAAGCAAGAGGTCCTTAGCCTACTGAAAGTCTGATGGAAAGAACAGACATTAAAGTGAGAGTTATTATCAGATATAAATTCAGTCTACCAGGTCTGTGGGAGGATTTTTATTTATGGTTTGGTTTTCTATATTTTATTACTGTCCTATGCTTACCTTAAGAAGGGTTCACGTGATCTCATCTACAACTACATGCTGAAGTAGCTTCCTCAGGAGTTTATGGCATCGCCCACAATGTAGCCGAATCCTACCAAAAATACATAAAGCAGAATCATCAGAAAAGAGAACCATGTTCTCTCTAATTGTATCCTAACTGCTCACCACTTGGCAGAATATTTCACTGCTGGTCATGTAGCCTTAGATATACACTTTTATCTTTGATTCAGATGGCATAACTGAGCCAATCAAATGTTATAAACTATATGACTTAGAAAATGTGGTTTTTAATTCAGCTCTCAATAGACTCATTATTGAGTCAAATATTCTTTATGAAATTCCCTCATAAGGATTACTCATCACGGAAATACTATTACCCCCTTTTCTAATAGATGATTATTCCAATGGTTGTTTAAGCAGATGTCATCAATCTGATGGGCAGATTGTCATGCCATGAATTACTTTACATAAAAAATGCAGAATTGTATTGGCAAATTACCTTCTGATTCAATAAAACTGACATGGTAGTTAAGACATAAAATGAACTTAACTGACCTTTTAACATTAGAAAATACACTTTAGCAGGAATAGTGGTTGGAAACATGGGCATTTCTTCTAACAGACAATGATTGTGTGACCGTTGTCTTTCCTCAGAAGACAGTTGCCAGAATCTTCTGTTCCTTTGATTCAGCTCTTTCCCTGACCTTGGGAACTGATACACTTGATAGAACTCTTGGTTTTACAAAAGAATATATCCTTTTGGCACAAGTCAGAGATGTGAATTAAATAAGCAAGCATCTCAGATGTAGTCCTTATCTCCAAATCATAAAGAAACACGTAATGTGATGACATCATCTTGATTGTTAGTCTCTCAGATCACATCCAGAGAAAAATGGAAGTAAAAGTGCTGAAAAGTAAATAAAATAAAATAAATATTTTTAAAAACATAAAGTATTAAGAGTTATAGATAGAGACTATGGAGAAAACTCAGCTTGACCATCATGTACCTCCCCAACAGATATTAAGCTGAATCCTACAGTCAAAGACCAGTTCCATGGAACTTGGTTTCTTCTGCAATTATTTCATCTCCCCCAAGAGGTAGTAAACTCTCCTGAGGCAGTATGTCATTCTCCCAACACTGAGTACCTTTCCCTATATCAGAAAGTGCAAGTCCCCATCCCAGGACCTGCTAACTTGGGTTCTAAAAAAGATATATTTGAATTGATAAAAAGGTGCTATAAAATGCTCTCTGTGCTAAATAGCATTAGGGAAGTGAATTACTTATGAGTTCTCCATGCCCTAAAATATAAATTAATGTCCCAGCCTAAGATACTGCATCATTTATAAATACTGGTGGAGGATGGATAAACCATTGCAATGTGTTTCCAAAGAATGTCATATATATATTAGCTTTTAAAGAGAGAGAGAGAGAGAGACTAACTGTGAAATATGGCTTTGGAGGGAAAATATGCTACTGTTAAAATCTGGAATGTCCCCTGAAGTCCCATGTGAAATTCAAGACTTGTTCCTGAACTTTGGAACCATTAGGAAGAGGCAGAACTAAGAGATGGGACCAGGAGGAAGTCTTCCATTCATTAGAGGCATGCCTTTGCTGAACCCTGGTCTTTTCCTCTTACCTTTCACTCTTTCCTGAAGTTAAATAAAGGGTTTAATTCTACAACATGCTCCCTGCCATGGGGTTCTGCTTTGCCACACACACACAAAAGCAATGATGCCAACCAGCTATGGACTTAAACATGAATCCCAGTAAACCTTCCCTTTATAAGCTGATTTTCTCAGGGATGGTGGTGGTGCACACCTTTAATCCCAGTACTTGGGAGGCTGAGGCAGGCAGATCTCTGTGAGTTCAAGGCCAGCCTGGACTACAGAAAGAGTTCCAGGACAGCCAGGGACACTCAAGAATAGGATACCTTGTCTTGAAAAAATGAAAATAAGAAGAAACAAACAAACAAACAAGGACAGAAAAATAAAAAATAAACCCCTAACCTTGCATTAGTAAACACCAGAAGGTATGGCCGCATTTGCCACAGTCTATTTGGACAAAGATAACAAAAATGTCACCCATTGAGTGTTTTACACAGAAATATTTTTTTTTTTTTTTTTTTTTTTTTTTTACAATTCTGGATCCTGTGACATGTGAGATCAAGGCAGGTTTAGTGTCTGAGGAGTCATTTCCTGATTTCACATAGTGTTTCTCCATCCTGTGACCTCACAATGTAGAAGGAAGAGAACTTTCTGGAGCCTCTTTATGCGGCACTCTCGTGACATAATCACTTTACAAAGCTTCCTACTCCCCCTTGAAGGTCATCACACTGGGATTAAGATTTCAACACATGATCTGCAGGAGACAAACATTCAGCCTGTGACATCAAGTATACACAGAAACAGTGTAGAGCAAGCAGCTGTACTGGTCATAGTGTTCATTTGATGGTGATCACTAAATATCCTCAAGCTCCCCACTCCCTACATTTGTGGTCAATACGTGAGACAATCTGAGGGCTAGAAAAATACAGTTCTTGCATATGTAGCAGAGGATGGCTGTTTTGGGCACCAATAGAAGGAGAAGCCCTTGGTCTCACCAAGATTGGACCCCCAGTGTAGGGGAATGTTGGTGAGGGGCAAGAAAGAGGGTGGATGGGGAGGTGAACACCCTTATAGAAAAAGGGAAGGGGAAGGGATAGGGGGCTTATGTCCAGGAAATCGGGAAAAAGAATGACATTTGAAATGTAAATTAAAAAATCCAATAAAAGAAAAAAGAGTGAGAGAATTCAACACCCCACTCTCAGCAATGGAGAAAAGAAAGAAAGAAAGAAAGAAAGAAAGAAAGAAAGAAAGAAAGAAAGAAAGAAAGAAAGAAAGAAAGAAAGAAAGAAAGGAGGAAAGAAAAGAAGAAAAGGAGGAAAGAGAAAGAGAGAAAGAAAGAGAGACAGCTCTTGTAGGAAAAAACTGAACAAAATATAGGATATTAAGTGTTCACAAAATGGAAATGAGGAAGGGGTAAAGACTTGATAGGAAAGAAAGGGTAAAGGGTAGCAAGAGAAAAGAAGCCAGAATAAGCCTGGGAGAAACCAGCTAATAAGATCCTGTGGCTGGGTGCCCCTTAAGCTTTCATCACAAGATGTAGAGAAATCAGGCTGGGACTAACCTGGAAACTTAGTCTTGGCCAGCAACCCTAATAGTGCCAAAAGGTGCTATTCAGCCTGCTGGGGGAGAATTGTCAACAGTCTTCCTTCACTATGGACCCTGGATATTACATTATTGACTTGCTAGGCAGGCCACACCCACTAGTGCAATAGTGGCCAGTCTATCATGGGAATAACCAACTGCTTTCCGATTGCATTTGAGGCCTGCTCTATAGGAGGTAATTCATATCTGGTGTTGTAAACCTGATCAAAAACTCATGGCTGAAAGGTCATAGCCCTAGTAAAGTGGCTACTTGATGTGAAATATCTGTCAAATTCCCTTCTAAATATTTGTGCTCATATATTAGTGCCACTGTCCACTTTTGCCAGAAAAGCTACTGGAATGGATAGTCATAACTATAGGGCTCATAACCAGTCAAAAATGCTAAGAATAAGTGACTGTTGAATGCTCAGTCATGAACTATCTACATCAACCTCTCTAAGGTTGATATCTAGGGGATATCATGGAAAAAGAGAAGAGTAGGAAGAATATAAGATTAAGAGAAAGGAGTAGAGTGTCCTGGAACACTATCTTCTGGGTGTAGCATGACTTCTGTCTTAGTTGGGGTTTTATTGCTATGAGGAGACACTATGACCAAGACAACTCTTATAAGGAAGACATTTAATTGGGGCTGGCTTACAGTTTCAAAGGTTCAGTCCATTATCATCATGACAGGAAACAGGGAAACATGCAATCAGACATGGTACTAAAGCACTGAGAGTTCGATTTCCTGATCCAAAAGCAGCAACTACCAGGAGAAACTGTCTTTTGCAGACAGCCAGGAGGAGACTTTCTCACTGGGAGTAACTCAAAGCCCACCTCCACAATGATGCACTTCCTCCAAAGCCATATCTATTCCAACAAGGCCATATCTCATAATAAGATCACTTCTTATAAGCCAAGCATTCAAACATATGAATGTGTGGGGGTGGGCAAACCTATTCAAAACACACAATACATTTTTTAATTCACAGCAGCTTGATTACCTGAACAAGACTCACATAAGACTGGGACTATCAACATCCTGCCATGGAGTGGGATAGGTTCATGAGTTCCCACACTTGAAGATAGTTACTGCTAGACAGGGAAGGAGAAGACATCCGTCTTCAATGGTACAGTCAATAGTAAGGTTCCCATGTTCCTGTTTATATTGCTTAACCAAATTCATTCACACACACACACACACACACATACACACACACACACACACACACACACACACAGGTGCACAGGCGTCTAAGGGTACTAGTTAGAGGAAAGAGATTAGCAAGAGTAGAAGATATGCAATGAGGTAAATATAATCAAAATGCATTATGTAAATGCATAAAAGTGTCGTCATAAACCTATTATATGACTAATATATACTATCAGAAATTTTTAAGAATTAAAATAACTCTAAGTTTATTTGTGCATTCTAATCATCATATGAAGAAGTGCGAAGGTCTTAAGTAGAAAGAACTGCCCTTAAACTTTTCCTTCAATGAAGCAGAAATTTCTGGGCCCACTTATGAGTGTTGGAGACTGCTCAACCTTCATTCAGACTCTCTTAACAGTGGCTCCAATGCCACCCATATGACCGCCCTGTTACAGATCAGGCCTCCACACTATCAAGTTTCATTGTTACTGTTAGCATTGCTGGATGACAGAAAACATGCTAGCCCTCTGTATACATAATATCAGTTTTTACACACATAAATATGTTTTATTTCCACTTTATTGATGATGAACAGAATTGTATGACCAAGGTCACATAGCTGGTTAAACACAAAAATCACTATTTGAATTCTCATTTAACTTTCCTGACTCAGGTATCCATCTTAACCTCTCTTTCTATGATGCCTCCACCATTTCCTCTTATGATGAAGGAACACTAAATATGCCTTAGAGAAACACACACACACACACACACACACACACACACACACACACACACACACACATTCTGTTTAAATTCTCTCCAACTTCTACTTCTTTCTTGAAAACTTTTAGAAAACTTAAAATTATTATTTAAGGAACTTTAACCCTGAGTCACTTGAGAGCGAGTGGTCCCTCACACTGAATTCTTCAAACAAGCACGTTTTCCCAAGAACTACAATGGGACCCTCAGAACCATTATTTGCACTGCCTCATAATCCTCAGACCTCACTCAGTTTTTCCAGTTCTTCTCATCACAGCTCTTCATAGTAAAACCAGCTGGTACAGAATCCCACGGTTGTATTAAATTGTCATTTTTCTTTAGTTTTCTTCTACATCTCCTTGACACTTGTGGCCTTGATATCTGTAAAGATCTCATGCCAGCTGTTTTATAGAATATCTCAGTAGGATTTGTCTCCTGTTTCCTTATGCCAGGAGTTTCATCAGGTTCCTTTGGCAAGGACAAAGAATGATGCTGTGTTCCTACTGATCCTACCAATGGGCGAAAGTTTTAGTGTGTCCCATGATTGATAATTAAGAAAGTTCTGCCAGAGGGGAGAAAAAAAGACCCAGCCCTAATGAGGGAATCCATATCACATTCCCTCTTTGTGATGCTCAGAGCCTCAGGTAGTAGGGGCTGCTGTGAGGGAGTATTTTCCAAATAGGACAAAGTCATTACACACATGAACCTCACCACAGCTGGTGACTCTATGCACAAGACCTGTCCAAGATCAAGCCAGACACAGAGGAGGGGATCACAAAGCCCTCCTCCCCCAGTTAATGAGTTGTAGGCAATTGATAGGGGCTTGGAAAGAGGGAGCCAGTTTTCTTCAGGGAGGCTACTCATGCTCCAGTAGGTGGCCCTACACCCATGCACATACAGCAGCACTAAGCAGATTCAGTGTTTTTTCTTATTGCAATTTTTTATTTACATTTTAAATGTTATCCCATTTTCTATCTTCTCCTCTCCAGAAACCTGCTAGTTGGGGCAGTAGAATGGTAGGAAGGATATGAGAAGAATTGGAGGGCCAGGGAAGTAGGATTGGATTTGCTTAAAACAAATTACACACATGTTGTCAACAAAAGAGAATCGTCTGTCTGTTGCTCTTTTTCACATGATTTTGAGAGATCTCTGAAGACGATACAGCATCTCAGCCCTCATTTTGTAAGCTTAGGAAAGCCAGTGAGGGCCTGAGCTCCTGGAATCTTTTTTTCCATATCCCTGGACAGCTTTAGTCACTAAGATTCAAATCGTGGATTTGTTCTATGAGAAGTTTGGAGTATTTATATATTTGAAAGCACAGTAGAGGAGTTTGAAGTGTTGCAATAAAAGTATTAGATGGTTCTGCCCATGCTGATTGAGAAGCAGAGTTAAAAAGTGGAGATTTAAAAGTTGTCTCTTTATTTGACCCACCATATGCCCATGTGTGCATGTTTGTAATGTGGTTTTGTGGGTGTGGTATTGAAGATTGAGACCAGGGTCTCTCATGCACAATACTTGAGTACTCTATGACTGCACTGCATTCCCCAACCCAGCCATAGTGTAAACTTTGAATAGTCAGGGCTTTATCTGAAAAACTCAATTCATCCTCCAAATGGTAACTGTTCTTTTCAAATACTGGTAGGAAACTAGGTTTTGGTGATATATCTGGGGAATATTGGAATGGAGAATAGAACTACAAGGGGGTACCATAAGAATGAACCCAAAGGAGATAGGGGCTCTGTAAAAATACCAACAGAGTCAACTAGTCTGGACCATTGAAGGCTCCTAGAGACTGAACCGCCAACTAAAGAGCATACATGCACTGAGCCTAACCCCCCTGTGCATATGTAGCAAATTTCAGCTTGATCTTCATGCAAGTTCCCCAACAACTAGAGCAGAGGCTTACCCTGACTCTGGTGCCTTCCTGTGGACCCTGTTCCCATAACTCGCCATCTTGTCTGGCCTCAATGGGATGTGCCTAGTCTTTCAGTAACTTGATGTGCCAGGGTGAGTTGGAACCCAGGAAGGATCTCCCCCTTCTCAGACAAAGGGAAGAAGGAAGAGAAGAGGGGCTTTGGATGGGGGGTGGGGGGTGAGGGTGGGGGGATAACATAAAGCTTCAATCAGGATATAAGGTGAATATATAATGAAGGAGGAAAAAAAAGAATCCCAAGTCGCAAAGCAAATACAGAAGGAGTTCTAAATGGGTGACTTTTCCATTTTGCCCAAGGTCCTGGCTTTGGTCAAAATCCCATTTAGAGCATGACCACTCAAGTAAAAATGTAAGGAACAGTTGAAAATCAGAAAGCCCAGATCCCTGCAAACTGTTTATGGCATCTTACATATCCAAGCCTGGGCCTAGCTATTACAATAAGCTGTCTAGGTCACCAATCTCAAAAGGTAAATTTAAACAAGAGTAAAAAGTAAAACAACAAACAGATACTGTGAACCCCAAGTCTGTCTTCCAGGGTCCTGAAATGAAGTGAGGGCTTAAACAGACAATAAGAGGTGTGTAATGGTGTCCTGCCCACCACCAGCTCCAGCCTCGGCTTGGAAAGTTCTCAGAACTAAGCCACACCCCTTTCTGGGAAACAGGCTTTCTCCCCACACGACTGACACATTGCTTCAGCTTTTTCCTTCTCTCATCATGAGATTCCTGAGAAAATTCCAATTCCTTGATACCACTGTTTCTACAGCCTGACAGGAAAAACAGAAGGGCAAAGGTCTCTAGAGTATCTTCATTCAGGCAGGATGCTTAAAAATCCAACCTTTTTTTCTCTTTTCCCAGCCATATCTGGTATTTGAAAAGATTGAGCAGTAATCAACACAGGTCTCTGCATGATAAAGCAAAAAACAAACAAAAACTTCCCTATCTGCTGGAATCCCAATGGACTCCCCAGTGAAAGACCTTGCAAAAGACTGCTAATGTCCTAGCTTTAGAGCTTTATGTCTTTCCCAGGGCCTGAACTAAATGGTGGAAAGTCTGTGAACATGTAGCTCTGCCTTACCACAGGAGCTGGGAACCTGGTTTGCAAACGTAGACACATCATGAATGACATGCTGGCAAGCATCTCTGGAGAAGCGACATCTCTGCTGTACCTGCAGGGCTCTCTCCACTTCGTTCCAAGGTGGTTTAGAACCCATAGTCCTGCCAAATGTCCATCAGGGAAATATAGTGTGTGTGTGTGTGTGTGTGTGTGTGTGTGTGTGTGTGTGTGTGTGTGTGTGTGTGTGTGTCTGTGTGTGTGTGTGTGGTGTGGTGTGTGTGTGTCTGTGTGTGTGTGTGTGGTGTGTGTGTGACCGTGTCTGTGTGTGTGTGGTGGTGTGTGTGTGTCTGTGTGTGTGTGTGTGGTGTGTGTGTGTCTGTGTGTGTGTGGTGTGTGTGTGTCTGTGTGTGTGTGTGTGGTGTGGTGTGTGTGTGTCTGTGTGTGTGTGTGTGTGTGTGTTTGTGTGTGTGGGTTCTGTGTGGGGGGGTTTGTGTGTGTGTGTGTGTGTGTGTGGTGGTGTGTGTGTGGGGGGGTGTGCCTGTGTAGGTGTGTGTGTGGTGGTGTGTGTGGGGGGGTGGGTGTGGGGTGGGGGGTGGGGGGTGTGTGTCTGTGTGTGTGGTGGGTGTGTGTGTGTGTGTGTGTGTGTACATGTGTGTGTGTGTGTGTGTGTGTGTGTGTGTGGTGGTGTGTGTGTGTGTGTGTGTGTGAGTGTGTGTGTGGTGAGTGTGTGTGGTGTGTGTATGTGTCTGTGTGGGTCTGTGTGTATATGTGTGTGTGTACATGCATGTGTGTGTGTGGATATGTGTGTGTGTACATGCATTGTGTGTCTGTGTGTATCTGTGTGTGTATGTGTGTGTGCGTGTGTGTGGTGAGTGTGTGTGTGGTGTGTGTAAATGTGTGTGTACATGTATGTGTGTGTTCATGTGTGTGTCTGTGTGTGTCTGTGTGTGAGTATACATGTGTGTGTGTGTGTGTTTTCCAAACATCTGCAATACGAATTACTGCATAGAATCCTATTTTTATGAGGTTACAAATCCCCCATTTCCCATCTTTTCTGGCTGACTTAGACTATGAGCCAAGGTCTATTATGGCCTTGGGACAGAGGAGAATAGTGAGCAAGCTTTTATGTGCTTTTATACCAGCAATGTTTGAGTGAACTTGGCGTGCTGATGGGGCAAAGCCAATTCTTTGTCTATCAAGTAACCAAGACAAAATGTGCAGTGCATATGAAAGCTTCAGACGAATCTGCCCACATCTTCTTTCTCAGGAGGGAGGGGTTATAACATGGGATGGTATCAGAATGATATCCAGGAACGGAGTTGTGCAAAAGAATTCTCAATGCTGTGAGAACACTCCAAGACAATAAAGCAAGACTTCTGTGACCTCAGCTTCTTCGGCATAGAGAATTGTGTTGAAGTGTGTTTTGTGCTCCTCCAAAGTGCAGTGTAGAAGAGAGAGTTTACTTCAAATTACTCATTATTGCATACTCAATTAGATGTTAAAACTGTCCTTTATATGCCTTTATGGATGTGGGTTTTGCCACACGTAGCTTGTCCACGTGATTGCATACAGCTTGATCTTGTGAGACCTTTACTCCTGAGTATAAATTGGCTGAGGCTCTAAGTAAAGTTGGTCACTGCATTAGACTTCACCCACCTTACTCATTGGCCCCACTCTCCCTGGTCAGGCCGCCTCTCTAGCAGTGAGACGGGATGGCTGAGGGGTAGCGTGGGTTGTAGGCAGTTGGAATCATTGTTTCGAGGCTTAGTTCCCAGATGTCACTAATACTGAGACACACAGCCATCTAGTTCCCACTGTGAGTGTGTCTGTGCAAGAAGGAAGCACATTAAACATTTCCTATTAGTCTGTCTCATGGAGACAAATATTAAATGTCTTTAAAACAATACTGTTGGGTTACAAGAGAATAGCCAGTGTGCGGAGAAATTCCAGAAGACTCTAATCAATAGAATTCTCCAAAGGTTGGAATTTATTAAATCTGACTCCATACACAAGAGAAACAGCCCTAAATAGCCAAACCTCTGATTTGTATGAACGTCAGTGCATTTTGAAACATAATATGAGTCAACATTAAACAAACAGAAAACATTTGCAGCCAGTGTCATTTAATAGTTACTTTGTTAGAAGAAAATGCCATTTATTTTACACTCATCCTTTACCTTAAATCTTGGCTCACTTCACATAGTTGTTGTGCCTTTTTTCTTTTGAGACAGTGTTGACTGGGTGTTTGCTTCAAGATTTGTAATGTGTATTTGCTTGGGCCACACACATCAGTGAATGGTTTGCAACAGCCCTTCTTTGCCTTGATGGTATCTGTCTTGCATTGATAGTGTCTTGAATCAGAACAGCAAAAGACTTTGGCAGTCCAATCCTCTTTCAGAGATGAATTACTGAAGTGCATAAATGTGCAACCAGTGAACACTGTTATCGACTTGCTTTGAGTGATCTTGGAACAATGAAGTCATATATTTAGGTATTTTGTGTTTCTGGATTCCTTTGTAGGATAGAAGTAGTCAATTTGCATTGATTTGCATATTTTAAACCTGTTGAAAGCTAAATTCATTCTTTGTTCAGAGACTGCTGAAAGGGGTGGGAGAATGAACAAGACAGAGAAGATATATGGAGTTTACAGAGAAGAAAACCAGCAAATGTTAACAAGGTAGTTCCAAATTTTAACAAATTACGAGTAAGAAATGAACACGGTTATAGAAAAAGAATGCAACTCTTGGGCTGTTTCTCCAAAATGGGAAAGGGCCTGTTTTCAGTGATAGGCTATAACTTAAAGGATCAGAAATTAGTCATGCAGAAAGAGAACCTTCTGGACAAAAGGCTTAACAAGTGCAAAGACGGACTTGGCTTGCTGAGTGTAGCTGCAACAAGAGCAGAAATACAAGTACCATGACTGGAGAGAGGGAGGGTAGTCTCCCTCACCTGTGGAGAACTCGTTCCAAGAGCCCACAGTTCTATATATACTATGGTTTTCCTGTATAAACATACCTAAAATGAAATTTAATGTATATATTAAAGTATAGAGAGAGAGCAGAGTGAGCTATAGTAACCTACCATACGTCTTAGTACCTTCAAATATAACTATTTTCCATTATCTACTAAGTCAATGGCTTTCCATTTTTATAAAGCAGTTTATAGCTTTTTGTGGCTATATTCAAATTTTCTTCAATGTCATTATTAAGTAACATAAAGTTTATTGCAATAAAATAGGTCAGTATGGTAACCTATATGACTACTGTGGGATGAATGGGCAGACAGCATATACAGCATGAACAACTGGATAAATGGTAATCATATCCTGGATGAGACAGAGGGAGAAGGCACAGGATTTCTTTACCCTACTCAGAAGAGCTTAGAACTAATTAATTTTTTCTGTAATTTTCCATTTAATGTTTTCAGATAGTGGTTGACCTTGGATAACTGAAACCACAGAAGGTGACAAAAAGAGATTCCTATATATAAAAGAGAGAGTATTAGTATATGAAGACAGAGAAGTATAACCAGGGACATGACAACCTATGGTAGGCTCATAGAGGATGTGATAAAGACTGTAAGGGTAATAGGAAGCCATGAGAACTCCAGTACATAGGCAGAGATGTGATGTGCTTGAATACTCTAAAACTATGGGGAGTCCTCACCATAACATAAAATGAGGCTGGAGTGCTCTGTCTTGAGACCCAATTTTGACTAGAAGCCTACTTCTTGAAATTTAGTACAACCAGGATTCTGCCTTTGTTTCATATTTGATGCAGGGCTCATGAACAAAGAGAATATGTTAGGTCTATTAGAATTCAGAAGCTTGTGGGAAGGTTCCTGTGGAGCCAGAATTCACCCCTGAAGAGTGACCTGGTGATAATTGTGCCCCAGGGGCTCATAGAAGATACCTTGCACAGCTGAAATTAGACTTCTAAGGATGGAGGGACCAGATGGTGCTGGTCTCTCAAAAGCTGCATACTGCTGTAAGTTCTGATAAGACAGAAAATACCACAAACTGAATCCAGCTGCTGGAACCAACCAATGCAGAAAGAGCTGTACCAGAGGCAACAGCAGGACTTCATTTCTATGGCGTGAGATGCAAGTTGTGTATATTACTTCCGTGTATATCCCATTGGTTTAACACGTATAAACTGGTTTGGGAATAAATGCAGCAATCTCTTGCAAGTCAATGAGTGGGAATAGAAAAATGTATGAATTTCAACTATCCAAGACATCTAGACACCGATCAGTGTCCTTTACAGAGAATGTGGAAAGTGTTGCCTAATAGAATTTATCGGTTGGTTGGAGTGTGATGTGGAACAGGATATTGTAACTTCTGGTGGTACTCTAACCTCTTCACTTGACTCTCTCTCTCAAAGCAAACGACTCTGCTATGGGGACCAGGCATACAATACAGCCTTAAAAGGAAGTATAAAGTTCTAAGATGGGTAAAGAACCATACAGGAGGTAATGGGGCCAGAGGTGTTTTCGTAGAGCTCAGCTTCAGGGCTTACAAAGAAAGGATTTGACCTATGTCCCTGGGTTCTAAATAAGGTTTGATGCTACACTGGCCTTGCTTTCAGTGAGTCTTGTGCTGAGGCAGGCAAGAGGAACTCGATGGTCATAAATAACTCTTCCTGGTTCATCAGATTCTGAGTGCAGATAGAGACGTAGTTGCCAAGCTCTCACTCATGGTAGAGCACGGAGGTATGGAGTGGGGTTGCTTCTGGTTTTGTATTTTCACTGTTGTTCATTTTATGGTTGCTTGGTTGGTTTAGTTTGAGTTTTCCTGAAATGCATGAGAGCATTGCTTTTGTATCTGTCCATTCCCAGGATTCTCATCCAGTTCTGAGAGAAACAGCTATAAGTAAGGACAAAGTGGCAGCCTGCCTTCTCTAGGCAGGGGCCAGCATGCACAGCTCATACAAATTCATTTAGCCTTCCATCCCACCTCCCACTAAATCTCTGACTCCCCTCCTCCACATTCCGTGCAGGCATGCATGCCATCCTTAGCCCAGGATGTCAGGCTGTTGCAAGTACTGCCATGGTGAGGTGGAGGTGTAAGTGGGGAGAGAAACAGATACACTTGTCCTCCCCCATCACTCTTCCAGCTCTGGTGACCCTCAATAACTCCACTTGTACATAATACCAAAGGCAACACCCTTCCATAGTCCTGTTTGCTAGTTCTCAAAACAAATACCGAAGTCAATATTGCCTGAGTCTTAACTAATACAAGGAGCTATATTATTCCATGAAAAAAACTTAAGCCCAAAGCTTAAGAACAAGACTAACTTCTCTGTGGCCCATGGTCTCTCCACTGTCCTTGTGCATTGCCTTTGCTCTGGGATGCACACAAATAGGAATAGCTTCGCTTAGAGAGTTGCTGCTCATCACATAGAGAAGAAGACAAGGAGGGAATGTGTCTTAAGGCTTGTCATGCTTAAAGCTCTGACTGGCTGAGAACTCCCACCTTCTCTCATGATTTCTTAACCAAAGCAATCCCAGAAACAACATCTGAATTAAACAGAGAAATGGGAAACTGCAATACAACATACATGTGGGTTTTCCAACACCAAATATGTCCACTTTTGTACCATTTCTGTCTTTTAACAAGATTTACTACCATTTCAATTGAACTTAATTCTGACCCTAATTCTGAGTGTCAGTGAGTCTAGATGTTGAGTTCAGCCCTACAGGACTGCCTCCACCTCAAGCAATAGCTGCAAGTAGGAAGCCAGGCTATCACATCTCTGCCCAGCTTGGTGTCCTTTTAGAATTTCTTTCCCTCTCTTCAGGTTCTGTAAGTTGTCAGCACGATTCTCAAACCTCTGAGAATTGTTTACTGTAAAATATGTATCTCAGGGGGAATATGTCTCAGGAATAACAAGATAAGAAATGCAGGAAACAAAATACGGAGATCTGCGGGGAAGGAGTGCACGGAACATCCACATCTTGGCAGTGCCTCAGTGTATTCACCAACCTAAGACCCCTGAACATCACCCTTCAGAAGTCTTTATAAAGGTTTCATCATATGGCCATGGTTTGTTAAATCATTGGCCATTGGTGACTAATTTCTATCACTGCTTGCTCTGTCCCTTTCTTGGCGCTGTAGGCTGTAACCTGAAATCACATGGTTGGTTTTCCTGATGACAAATCTCATCTTGAAGCTTTCTAGCGTGTTCCTTCTCCATTAGTTACCTCCCTAGCATATAAAACATAATTTCAAAGGTTTACAGAGCTCTGTCAGGGATGGGGAGCCAAGACAAATAGCTTGCTGGCTCAGCTAGGATGCAACTCGATTGTCTAAGGCATAGGGGGATAGCTAGGAAAGCATTTAATATCCTCCATGCTTTGGCAGTCACTGACCCAGCTCTGTGTAGCGAAATAGAAAACTCAGGTGGTTTGTGTGAGGTTGTAGAACTGCATCATGCAGGTCTGGAAGGTGTTTCCAGAGGAGTTTGCATCTAATGAGGGAGACAGGCTCCAGCCAATCAGCCAGGACAAGGAAGGAAAAATTGTAGTTCTTCCTTTTGGAGGCAGATCACATTCCCCTCTGGCTCTCATTCACAAAAATCTCTTAATTCTCTGGCCTTTGGTCTCTAGAGTACACAGAGTCATCCCCGAGACTCAGTTTATTGACCACAGACTCAGTTCTCTGTGTAACTTTCACTGAACCCCTCTCCTAACCTCCCTGGTCTCCTGCTTACAGATAGACTTCTATGAGACTTCTTGTTCATCATAATCACATCATTTAACAAATCTCTTTTCCATATGTGTGTACATGTACACATAAAATATAATCTTCATTATTCTATCTAAGGAACCACAATTAAAACATTTTAAAAGTTAAAATATAATATATGTCATCCATACTGCCTCTCTAGAAATCTAAACTAGTTTGCATCGAGCCAATGATTTGAGTTTGAAGATCAAGCCTCCATCAAAACTAATAATAATAGTGTTCGCTAAGGAAAATTTGGGGACCCAGATTAATCATAAGCATTATATCAGGTATTACCTTAAGAGAAGGCCATTCATATTATTTATTTTTATTAGTTTTAGTGATTCTTCATTGTATCTAAAAATGATACGTGTTTCAGCTGCAACATGGTAAAATATTTCTAGAGAAATAGATGAGTTGAATATTGAATCACTTCTGAATATTGAGACACAAAAGGAAAAAGATTGGATTTTTTCTTTTTTTTTCTACACTTCTCTCTCAAGAATAGGCAAACTATAAGCTGCCAGTAAGAACTTGATAATGTGAAAACTTCAGAAATAATTTAAAGAATTCGGATTTCCCCCAAATTCAAAGTTATTTCCAGGTTTTAGCTATAAATACCCCTTATATAATGATGTTATGAATAGGTTTCTCTTTGTATTTCAAAGAAAAAGAAAAATTGACTTGAAAATTACAGATCATCATTCACCTTATTCTTGAAATTGTTTTTTTTTAAATTGGATATTTTTTATTTACATTTCAAATGTTATCCCCTTTCCCGGTTTCCAGTTCATAAGCCCCCTATCCCATCCCCTCTCCCCCTACTTCTGTAAGGGTGTTCCACCACACATCCGCCCACCACTTCCTGCCTCCCCACCCAGACATTACCCTATATTGGGGGGTCGAACCTTGGCAGAACTAAGGGCTTCTCCTCCCACTGGTGTCCAACAAGGCCATCCTCTGCTACATATGCAGATGGAGCCATAGGTCTGTCCATGTGTACTCTTTGGATGGTAGTTTAGTGCCTGGGAGATCTGGTTGGTTGGTATTGTTGTTCTTATGGGATTGCAAACCCCTTCAGCTCCTTCAACCCTTTAACTTCTCAGATGGGGACCCCGTTCTCAGTTCAGTGGTTTGCTGCTAGCATCCGCCGCTATATTTGTCATGTTCTGGCTGAGCCTCTCAGGACATAGCTATATCAGACTCCTGTCAGCATGCACTTCTTGGCAAAAGCACTATTGTCTGGGTTTGGCAGTTGTGTGTATATGGGCTGAATCCCCAGGTGGGGCAGGCTCTGAATGCCATTCCTTCAGTCTCTGCTCCAAACCTTGTGTCCATATTTCCTCCTTGAGTGAATATTTTTGTTCCCCCTTTTAAGAAGGACTGACCCATCCTCACTTTGGTTGTCCTTCTTCTTGAGTTTCGTGTGGTCTGTGGATTGTATCAGGTAATTTGAGCTTTTGGACTCATATCCACTTATCAGTAAGTGCATACAATGTGTAGGGTTTTTTTTTGTGATTGGAATACCTCATTCAGGATAATATTTTCTAGTTCCATCCATTTGCCTATGAATTTCATGAAGTCATTGTTTTTGATAGCTGAGTAGTGCTCCATTGATTAGATGTACCACGTTTTCTGTATCCATTCTGCTGTTGAAGGATATCTGAGTTCTTTCTACATTTTGATATTATAACTATATACATAGTGGAACATGTGTTCTTGTGATATGTTGGAGCATCTTTTGGGTATATGCCCAGGGTACTATAGCTGGGTCCTCAGGTAGTAATATGTCCAATTTTCTGAGGAACCTCCAAACTGATGTCCACCAACAGTGGAATCTTGCAATTCCCACCAACAATGGAGGAGTGTTCCTCTTTCTCCACATCCTCACCAGCGTCTGTTGTCACCTGAGTTTTTGATCTTAGCCATTCTGACTGGTGTGAGGTGGAATCTCAGGGTTGTTTTGATTTGCACTTCGCTGATGACTAAGAATGTTGAACATTTCTTTAGATACTTCCCAGACATTTGATATTCCTCAGATAAGAATTCTTTGTTTAACTCTGTACCCCATTTTAGTAGGATTATTTGGCTTTCTGGAGTCTAACTTCTTGAGTTCCTTGTATATATTGGATATTAGCCCTCTAATAGATGGAGGATTGTTAAAGACCTTTTCCCAATCTGTTGGTTACTGTTTGTACTAATGACAGTGTCCTTTGCCTTACAGAAGCTTTGCAATTTTATGAAGTCCCATTTGTCGATTCTTGATCTTAAAGCCTAAGCATTGGTGTTTTGCTTGGAAAATTTTCCCCAGTGCCCATGTGTTCAAGAATCTTCCCCACTTTTTCTTCTATTAGTTTGAGTGTATCTGGCTTTATGTGGAGGTCCTTGATCCACTTGGACTTAAGCTTTGTACAAGGTGATAAGAATGGTCCGATTTGCGTTCTTCTACGTTTTGACCTCCAGTTAACCTAGCGCCATTTGTTGAAAATGCTTTATTTTTTTCCTTTGGATGGTTTTAGTGCCTTTGTCAAAGATCAAGTGACCATAGGTGTGTGGGTTCATTTCTGGGTCTTCAATTCTATTCCACTGATCTACTTACCTGTGTCTGTACCAATACCGTACAGTTTTTATCACTACTGCTCTGTAATACTGCAGGGATAGTGATTCCCCCAGAAGTTCTTTTATTGTTGAGGATAGTTTTCCCTATCCTGGGTTTTTTGTTGTTCCAAATGAATTAACAAATTGCTCTTTCTAACTCTATGAAGAATTGAGTTGGAATTTTCATAGGGATTGCATTGAATCTGTAGTTTGCTTTTGGCAAAATGCCCATTTTTACAATATTAATCCTACCAATTCCTGAGCATGAGAGGTCTTTCCATCTTCTGATATCTTCAACTTCTTTCTTCAGAACTTGAAGTTCTTGACATACAGATCTTTCACTTGCTTGGTTACAGTCACACCAAGGTATTTTATCTTACTTGGGACTATTGCAAAGGGTGTCATTTGCCTAATTTCTTTCTCAGCCTGTTTATCCTTTGAGAAGAGGAATACTACTGATTTGTTTGAGTTCATTTTATACCCAGCCACTTTGCTGAAGGTGTTTATCAGGCTTAGTAGTTCTCTGGTGGAACTTTTGGGGTCACTTAAGTTTAATATCATATCGTCTGCAAATAGTGATATTTTGACTTCTTCCTTTCCAATTTGTATCCCTGTGACCTCCTTTTGTTGTCTGATTGCTCTGTCTAGGATTTCGAGTACTATATTGAATAGGTAGGGAATAGTGGGCAGCCTTGTCTAGTCTCTGATTTTAGTGGGATTACTTGGTTTCTCTCCACTTAATTTGATGTTGGCTACTGGTTTGCTTTATATGGCTTTTAGTATATTTAGGTATGGGCCTTGCATTCCTGATATTTCCAGGACTTTTATCATGAAGGGGTGTTGAATTTTGTCAAATGCTTTCTCAGCATCTGATGAGATGATCGTGTGGATTTTTTAAAATTTGTTTATATAGTGAACACGTTAATGGATTTCCATTTATTGAGTCATCCCTGTATCCCTCCAATAAAGCTTACTTGATCATGGTGAATGATTGTTATGATGTGTTCTTGGATTCGGTTTGCAAGAACTTTATTGAGTATTTTTGCATTAGTATTTGTATGAGTAATTGATCTGAAGTTCTCTTTGTTTGTTGGGTCTTTGTGTGGTTTAAGTAGAAGCATAACTATGTCTTCATAGAATGAATTCAATAGTGTTCCTTCTGGTTCTATTTTCTAGAATAATTTGAGAAGTATTGGTGTTGGGTCTTTTTTGAAGATCTGATGAAATTCTGCACTAAACTCATCTGGTACTGGGCTTTTATTCTTTTTTATTTTATTTTATTTTATTTATTTTTTTTTTGGTGGGAGATGTTTAATGACTGCTTCTATTTCTTTAGGAGTTATGGAACTGTTTCAATGGTTTTTCTGATCCTTATTTAACTGTGGTACCTGGTATCTGTCTAGAAAATTGTTCATGTCATCCAGATTTTCTAATTTTGTTGAGTATAGGATTTTGTAGTAGAAATTCATGATTTTCTGAATTTCCTCAGTTTCTGTTGTTATGTCTCCCTTTTCATTTCTGATTTTATTAATTTGTATACTCTCTGTGCCCTCTGGTTAGTCTGGCTAAGAGTTTATCTATCTTGTTGATTTTATCAACGAACCAGTCCCTGGTTTTTGTTCTTTGTATAGTTCTTTTTGTTTCTACTTGGTTGATTTCAGACCTGAGTTTGATTATTTCCTGCCTTCTACTCCTCTTAGGTGTTTGTTTCTATTTGTTCTAGAGCTTTTAGGTGTCCTGTCAAGCTGCTGACATATGCTTTCTCCTGTTTCTCTTTGCAGGCACTCAAAAAGAGTAAGTTTTCCTCTTAGCACAGTGTGTCCCATAAGTTTGGGTGTGTAAGTGTACCTTTATTTTCATTAAATTCTAAAGTCTTCAATTTCTTTCTTTGTTTCTTCCTTGACCAGGTCATCATTTAGTAGAGCATTGTTCAGCTTCTATGTGTTTATGGGCTTTCTGTCATTTTTTGTTGTTATTGGTGACCAATCTTAGTCTATAGTGATCTGATAGGATGCATGGAATTATTTCAATCTTTTTGGATCTGTTGAGGCCTGTTTTGTGACCGATTATATGGTCAATTTTGGAAAAGGTACCATGAAGTGATGAAAAGAAGGTATATTCTTTTGTTTTTAGGATGAAATGTTCTATAGATATCTGTTAAATCCATTTGGTTCATAACTTCCATTTCTCTGTGTCTCTCTTTAGTTTCTATTTCCATTATCTGCCCATTGATGAGAGTGGCATATTGAAATCTCCCACCATTATTGTGTGAAGTGCAACGTGTGCTTTGAGCTTTAGTAAGATTTCTTTTATGAATGTAGGTGCCCTTGCATTTAGAACATAGATATTTAGGATTGAGAACTCATCTTGGTGGATTTTTCCTTTGATGAATATCAAGTGTCTTTGTACATCTTTTTTAATAACTTTTTGTTGAAAGTCGATTTTATTTGATATTAGAATGGCTACTCCAGCTTGTTTCCTGGGACCATTTTCTTGGAAATTTGCTTTTCATTCTTTTATTCTGAGTTACTGTCTGTCTTTGTCACTGAGGTGTGTTTCCTGTATGCAGCAAAATGCTGGTTCCTCTTTATATATCCAGTCGGTTAGTCTATGTTTTTTTTTTTTTAATTGGGGAATTGAGTCCATTGATGTTGATATTAGGGACCAATGATTGTTGTTTCTTGTTATTTTTGTTGTTAGAGGTGGAATTATGCTTGTGTGGATATCTTTTGTTTTAGTTAAAATTAGATTTCATTCTTGCTTTTTCTAAGGTGTAGTTTCCCTCCTTGTGTTGGAGTTTTCCATCTATTATCCTTTGTAGGGCTAGATTTATGGAAAAATATTGTGTAAATTTGGTTTTTTCATAGAATATCTTGGCTTCCCATCTATGTTAATTGAGAGTTTTGCTGGATATAGTAGCCTAGGCTGGCATTTGTGTTCTCTTAGGGTCTGTCTAGGATCTTCTATCTTTCATAGTCTCTGATGAGAAGACTGCTGTAATTCTAATAGATCTACTTTTATATATCACTTGACATTTTTCTTTACTGCTTTTAATATTCTTTCTTTCTTTTGTGCATTTGGTGCTTTGACTATTACGTGACAGGAGGAACTTCTTTTCTGGTCCAATCTATTTCGAGTTCTATAGACTTCTGGTATGATTATGGGCATCCCTTTCTTTAGGTTAGGGAAGGTTTCTTCTATAATTTTGTTGAAGACATTTACTAGCCCTTTAAGTTGGAGTCTTCACTCTCTTGTATACCTATTATCTTTAGGTTTGATCTTCTCATTGGGTCCTGGATTTCCTGGATGTTTTGGGTTAGGAACTTTTTGCGATTTCTATTTTCTTTGTAGGTTGTGTCAATGTTTTCTATGGTATCTTTTGCCCCTGAGATTCTCTCTTCTATCTCTTGTATTCTGTTGGAAATTCTTGAGTCTGTGACTCCTGATCTTTTTCCTAGGTTTTCTATATCCAGAGTTGTTTCCCTTTGTTATTTCTTTATTGTTTCTATTTCCATTTTTAGATCCTGGATAGTTTTGTTCAGTTCCTTCACCTGTTTGGTTGTGTTTTCCTGTAATTCTTTAAGGGATTTTTATGTTTCCTCTTTAAGGGCTTCTACTTGTTTACTTGTGTTGTCCTGCATATCTTTAAGGGAGTTATTTATGTCCTTATTAAAGTCCTCTAACATCATCATGAGTTGTGATTTTAAATCAAGAATCTTGCTTTTCCGGTGTGTTGGGGTATCCAGGGCTTGCTGTGGTGGGGGAACTAGGTTCTGATGTTGCCAAGTGGTCCTGGTTTCTGTTGCTTAATTTCTTGCCCTTGTCTCTGACCATCTGCTTATCTCTGGTGTTAGCTGGTCTTGCTGTCTTGAACAGTGGCTTGACCCTCCTGTATGCCTGTGTGTCAGCACTCCTGGACACCTGCTTTCTCCCAGAGGGATCTGTGTCCAGAAAGCTTTGGCACAGGGTCAGCTCTGGGAGTAAGCAAAGATTCGAAGGATCCTGTCCCTGACTCTCCTAGCTTCCTGTGTCCAGAGGGCCTCAGGTGGCTTCCTCTTGGACCAAAAAATTGAGCAATGGTGGTCTCACCTGTGCTCTCAGGATTGTCCACATTTCTGAGAATTCAGCTCTTTCCAAATGGGATCTGGATGCAAAGAGCTGTGGCACAGAATCTGGTCTGGGTGTAGGCTTTGAAATTGTTTTAAGCTGATTTTCTCCTATTAGGCTCCTTTATTGCGTTTTACAGCTCAAGTCTTGTGTATTTCTGTACTTCTGGAATTTAGCTTAGTGACTGGCTTCAAGTAATTACTCAAGAAATTCTTGTTACTGTATTAACTGATCTTTATATACGTATTTTGTATGACTGAAATTATAACCTGTCTTAAAGTTAATAATGGTTCAACCTTTGCCAGTAAGGTGTGAACATCCTCACTTGCTTCCTCCTGGCTAAACCAAGATGAAATCATCTTGCAAGCATCCTACATTTGATGGTATATTGGTAATTAACAAATGTAAAAGTAAACATCTCACAGTAATTTATTATATTAGTTCACATAAAAACTGTGAAGACTGTGCAGAGACAGCTACAGAATGGGGAAAATCTTTACCAGTATAGACCTGACAGAGTATAGGTATCTAATATACACAATTAAAAACTAAACATCAAAAAAGCCCTGTGTTTACCTGTTACAGATAAATAGGTAGAAAAGAAAGAGAAAATATGATTTTTGAAGCAACAGTCTTCTTATTGCATCAGATGATGAGAAATACCATCTTAACTTCTTGCCTGGACTGTTTTATCTTCCGCAACCACTACTACAAGCTTGGAGCTAATTCCGGTGGTCTGCAAATTTACACCGTAGCAATTTATTACATACTAATGAATGTTCAGATGAGCCCATCCCTTTCCCATGCCACATATGGGAGCATATATGATTTTTAGCTAAGAGAACATGAATTTTTGAAAGTATTTTCTGTTTAGCCACAACTTAGAGTAAACATAAAAGATTTCACATTTTCTGAAATGGGTAAGGCAGCTCTGAACAGTTTGAAATGCTTTCCTTTAAAAGCAAGCATTATTTTATAACTTAAAGGAAATCTAAATTTTAAATATTGTCTACTTTAACATGACTTATATTTCACTAAATGATACATACAAATGGCAAAACATTACAGAAAGTCCTATATACTGATTGATGGTCATGGGAACTTTATTCTGTAATAAGCCCAAACTGCAAACAGCCCAGTGCCCTTCAAAGAGTCATTAAACACTTGTGACTATCCATTCCATGGAATGTCATATAACAATAAAAAAAAACGAGTCAACAGACTGTTTGCAAATATATGGAGGATCATGCTCCAAATGATGAAGTCAATCTCAGAAGGCTATAAACAATTAATGGCACAGATTGATTAATACATGTGAGTTCTCTTTATAAAAATGAGTTTAAAATTAAACAGGTAACAGAATATGATCTAAGGTGCTAAATGGTGTAACAAGGGAACCTCTTGGCAGGGCCCTGTGGTGATAGAACAAGTTGACAGTCATAATCTAGATAATCTGACTAGTAATTTCTTCTCATTCATGAGGATACTCTCAGTCAAATACTCCATGCTAGTGGTGGCATTTTGTCCTCTTTAAGAGGCTGAACAGTAGCCATGAGCTACAACTTTCAGCTTTCCACATAAACACAAGGTAAATAATAGACAATGTACTGTGTGACCAAGGTTTTGTAAATATAATATTGAATATATTAAATGTGACTCTCATTACTATATTATAAAAAAGAATTTGCGTTAGATTATTTTTGCACAATTGTATATTCCCCATATTTTCCTATTCTTTTTCTAGGCCCATATCTCTCCTGTTGGTTATTTTGTCCCTTTAAGGGACTATATTCATATCATGTACCATTTCATATTATTGTGTAATTGTATCTATGATTTTATGCATCTATATAAAATCTAGGAATAGCAAACAAAAGAACAAATTTTAACTTTTTGCTGTCTTAATTTTTTTAATAACAGTAACTACAGTTGTATCCATTTTCCTACAAATGACTTAACTTTCTGCTATATGGCTAAGGAAAATATTCTACTCTCTGTGTATTAATTTTCTGCCTATTCCTCTGTGAATGGATACCTAGGCAGGTTCCATAACTTAGCTGTCATGACTAGTGCTGCAATAAACATTGATATGCAAGTGTCTCTGTAATATATTACCTTGGGATCCTTTGAGAAAATGCCCAGGAGTGGCCTAGAAGTAGTATATGGAGGTCTATTGTGAGTTTTATAAGAAACCCCCACACTCACTTCCAATATGGCTGGATTAGTTTGTGCTCCCACTAGCAATGTGTACCTACTCCCTTTTATCCACATCCTTGTTCTCTTATCATTGTTGACTTACTGTGTTTTCAAGTTCCAGTGGGTTTACTGGTATGTAGCCCATTGTTAAGTCAGAGTATGTGCCTCTCCTAATGATCAGAGTGATCACCCAAAGCTGAACAGGGAAGATTTCATATAATTATACAGATATACTCAGTGAATGGTAAAATATGAAATATGAACTAGCCTAGCTATAATATTACACTATCTTTATTCGCTTAACTACCAAAGTAAA
The DNA here is from genome assembly GCF_011064425.1 of Rattus rattus. Lineage (NCBI taxonomy): Eukaryota > Metazoa > Chordata > Mammalia > Rodentia > Muridae > Rattus > Rattus rattus. The sequence continues at coordinate 145,225,210 of NC_046154.1, read as the reverse complement.
CAAGGGAAAAGGGATCACTTTCTTATTTCCACTTTATAACTGTAATTATGTCAAAAATAAAATTCCTTAAAATAATTATCCTGTGGGCTGGAGAGATTTCTCTGTAGTTAATATCATTGCGTGTTCTTGCAGGGGACTTGGGTCTGGTTCCCAACACCCACATGACAGCCACAGGCACTACACACATATGGTTCATCACATAAATACATGCAGGCAATACATGCATAAAATAAATCTTTAAAAGTATTCTTCAGACAAGTAGACCACAGCAAACAACCCATTCTACAGGGGGAAAGGCGACCTATGAAATGGGAGAACATATTTGCTAGCCCTAGATATTTGATTAAAAGGTTTATATACAAATATCTCTGGTAACTCAATAGCAAAATTACAGATTAAATGATTTATAAATGAGTTAAAAACATACATACACATTCTGCAAAGAATGTACATAAATGCCAATAAGTATTAAGATGTTCAACACTTCTAATAATCAAGGAAATACAAATAAAATCACAATGACGGTTTATCTAATATATGTTGGGATGACCATTAGTTTAAAAACTAGTATACATAGATGTAAGTAAGACTATGGAGAAATTGTAACCCTCATACACCTTTGAGAAGGAGACACGGGATAGACATTATGGAAGCAATACAGAGTTTCCTCAAAAAAAAAAAAAAGGAAGAAGAAAAAGAAGACTAGGTAATTTAGAAGAGAAAAAAAAAAGAACAGAAATTGAATCCTAGCTCTGGAGTCTAGAAAGTTTTACATTCAAGGTCCTGGATCTAGTCTATAACTTCTTGCTACATGATAGAAGGAGATGAGAAAAGCTAGAGGAAGCAAGGCATGGAATTTGTACCCTCAAACCTTTTATTCTTCACATCAATATATTCATGAGAGTAGATTCCTCATGACCAAAGCACTCCCCAACAGGCCCCATCTCCAAACACTAGATATTAAGTTTCTACACATGCCTTCCTGGTATTCAACTGCCATGTCACAACAGGAGAGCTAGCCTTTTTTCAAAGAAGGAAAAGCATACCATTTATGACAACATGGACAGTCTTTGAAGACCTTGTGCCAGATGAAGAAGAAATAGTATATGATAGCACTACAAGGATATATCCAAGTAAACAAACTCCAAGGAACAAGGTAAAATGGCATTTACCAGGGACTGAGGAGAAAGCAAAATGTAGACACATTAGTCAAGGTACAAAGTTTTACATGGAAGATAAAGAAGGCTGAGAGGACTGCTACAGTACAGTGCCTGTAACTGAAACTCTAATGGGTACTTTAGATTTGACTAAGAAGGCAGACCTTTCGCTCAGTGTTCTTATCTTAAGAAGAACAGAGAAGATGGGAGAAAAACTGTGAAGGTTAAAAAATAAACACACACACACACAGACACACACACACACACTCACATAAACACACAGACATACACACACATACATGCACAAAAACACATACATACACTGACATACACACACACACACAGACACTCACATAAACACACAGACATATACATACACACACAAAAATACACACATACACTGACATACACACACACAGAGACACTCACATAAACACACATACATACACACATACACACACAAAAATACATACATACACTGACATACACACACACACACACAGCCTACATTATGGTGAGTCTCACAGATATACACATATTTCCAAGTTAATTCAGTGGTACTCCTTAAACACAAAGGGGTTTTTTTTTTTTTGAATGTCAATAAAACACTCATCAAAGAGTTCTAAAATTAAGTGCTCTTCCCACAGAATGTGTTGGCTCTGTAATATTTCAAATACAGTCTAATTTCTCTCCTGCTTTGTTTCTTCCCTTTGTGGTGCAGAAGATTATCTAACTCCTCAGGCAAATATTTCTGTAGGCACAAGGATATAATTGCTCTACATCTTTAAAGGCCTTTTGTTTTTATGTAATTTTCTTTTATAAGCCATAAACTTTCTCAGCATTACGCTACACTTCACACCTGCTGTCATCTCAGTTGCTTTTCCAAATAGTATTTGTCTCAATACCACTTAGTGGGTCTTAAACACTGTGAAATTTAATATTGTATATTTTGTTTGCCATACAGAACATTTTTATTACACAAAATCTTATGAACACGATTTTGATCAAATGCCATCTCGTAGCTGCTTTCTCCTTTTTTATCCTTTGAGCATTATTTTTGTTTTAATACAAAATAACATTCTACATAAAATGTCTGCTAAATGTATCTCTAAGCATGCTGTGGCATATATCACATGGGGAAAAGTCAGAATCTGATTTTCCTTTAAAATGTGATCTAAAAGTAGGATTATACAACACTATTTGCAAAGTGATATAGAATCATTTAGTGAACACTCTTAACTATATTATTAATAGAATACTTGTTAAATATAGAAACTTAAAATGTATAGTATGCCTATTTTCATCTTTTCAAATATATGTAGATGGGATATTACTTGACCTGTGGATTTGTTTCAGAAAGTAAATTCCCAGGACCCACTCCAGATTTACATAAGCAACAACTCTAGGAGTACGGTCTAGCGATGAAAGGTTTAGCACAGTTGGGAGGGGAACACCCATAAGGAAGGGGAGGGGGGAGGGGGATGTTTGCCCGGAAACCGGGAAAGGGAATAACACTCGAAATGTATATAAGAAATACTCAAGTTAATAATAAAAAAAAAAAAAAGAAAGAAAGGTTTAGCACAAACTCTTAAGGGTAATTCTGATGGGGGATAACTGGTTAAAAACAGCTGGTCTTCAAGAAACCAAGACAAATATTTACTATACAGCATTAAAAGTGTAATAATAAATGCTCCTACAAAGACTTTAAATAGGGAAAAAACAGCAAGTTAAATTTCTGGAGAAATTAAGGAAGGCTATTCAGGCAAGATCACATTTGGACCAAACTTGAGGACAAGCGAGATTTTGTTCTTCTTTCTGAATTGTCAGTTAGCACAGAGTTGTATATATTCATGAGTCACACTGTGGTATTTTGATAGAGATGTACAATGTGCAATGCCCAAGTCAGAATAATTAGCATAACATCACCTCAAACATTTGTTTCATGTTGGAAACAATCCAAATTATTTCTTCTAGCTATTTTGAGATACACAGCAAACTCCTACAGACTATATTTATACTATTATACTATGGTACTAAAAATCTCAAAAAAATAAAAAAAAAATAAAAAAAAAAGAGAGCTATGAAGAAGCAACCCAGAAACAACTTCTGGCAGTCACAGGTCTATGCACACATTTGCATGCACATATAACCCCATATATACACACAGGAAAGAAATTGATTTTCAAAATGTGTAAACAATGCAATAGTGGAAAAGCAATTCAATTTTAAAATGGGAAAATGATCTGAATAAACATTTCTAAAAATACATACAGAACAAACAGCTGTGGCTTGAAAATGTGTTTTAAATCACTAATCATCAGAAAAACACGAATCAAAGTTAGATATATTATCCAAGTTTGGCTGTCACCAAAATCTTCTTTAATTCAACAAACCTTCATTACACACGCCCATCCTAGTCACTTTTCCAGAATGCAAGGCTTGATAAACTATAGTTCACTGAGAGTTATTAAGCTGAGCCTGGAGTGTAGTACTCTCCTGAAATCCCAAAATCAAAGGCAAAAAGATGGTGGATTTTTGAGGCTAGCCAGTGCTACAGATATATAAGTCATTTCATTATAATTCAGGATCCGACTGACTGGAAGCTACCCAGGTGGAAGACCCAGGTTTCCTCACTGACCTGAATTCTCAGCTCTGCCTTGTTTCATTTGTAGTCATGGTTGTGCATTTATTTTCCTTACAATGAGCCTCCAGTATTATAAAAGCTTCTCTGGTCCTCAAACTCTGGATCCTCCTCATATGGTTATGGATATGCAGAAGACAGTGAGAAAATCAGAGTCTTCCAGCAAAGAAATCCAGTCTTCCCGAGAGGTCTCTATCCATAGTGTGAAATCCATTTGTAGGTCTGGAATGCACAGAGGTCAGAGAGGGAACGTGTCACTAGAGACCTTAGATGTGCTAAAGGATTGGACTTTATCCTCCAATATTATCCAATACCTATCCAATAGGTAACATTCTAGATTTTTCCATAGGCATCTGAAATGTTAAAAGGTGTCACAACAATAGAAGGAATCAGATTGATGAAGAGAGAGAGACAGGAGTAAAGGTACATCAGCCAACAGTGTAATGAGATAGACCAGGATGGGAATGTTGGAGGTTAAAATGACAGGATGAATTTCAAAGAGAGGATCCAGCATAGGCATCAAGTATGGCTGTTAGACTTACAGTTTGGGTGAATTGAAGAAGAAATTCCTCAACTGAAAGAAAATATAGGAGAAGAGCAGGGTATCACTGAGAAATTAATGAGTTGCATTTTGGCTAAGTTCTATATTAGAGATTTACCACTCTGATAAATATGTTTGCATATATATGGGTGTGTACATAGGTGTATATGTACATGATCCAAATTTTTCCTGTTTTTCAAATGGCTACTATGAATTTGAAAGAATAGTCAAAAGCCACTGCTCTATAATTATAAAATGATATTCAGAGCCAGTGAGATGGCTCAACAGGTAAGGGCAGTTGTCATCAAGGTTAATGACCTAAGTTCTATCTCTAGAACCATATTGTGAAAGGAAAAAACTGACTCCCACAAACTGTTCTTTGATCCTTACATCATGTGCATCATGGTACACACACACACACACACACACACACACACACACACACACACACACACACACACACACACACACACACACACACACACACACACACACCACAAATAAATGTAGGTAAAATTAAAATAGAAGTATTCAAATCTTTGTTTATGAAATGACTGTATCTAAAAAAAAAAAAAAAAGCTGTAAAATGAGAGATTTTCTTGATAAGCCCGGTAATGAAACAAATAGTCTTAAAATAAGGTCGTCATCCTCTCTGATAATCACAGTGGTCTGAAAATAGAGCTGAGGATGAGGTTGGTCAGAAAGCCACGGTATGGTTTACTGGGAGGTGTCAAGTAAGAGGAGGAATAGGAACAGAGTCGTTTGGGTCGTCGTGAGGGTGGGCTTGTTGGAACAATGCTGCACAAAGGAGATGTGCATGGCAGAAGCAGTGAGTTATAGCTGCAACCCACATGAAAGAACATGAAGCCCATTTGCAACTCAATAACATTATCTGAATTAGACATTTAGCAAAGCATAAAACAGCATGGCATCTTCAGCAAAAGGTCATGTGAATATCTCCCAGAGGACTGTTTCACTGCGACTATTCAGAGAGAACAAACTGTTTAGCAACGAGAGGCATCTGCTTTTGGTCCATGAGCTTTTCGGTGCCTATTAGAACTCATAACTTATTCATTGCCATTAATAGTAACGCCACTGCCAGGATGCCACTCTCTTAATTGAATGCCCCATGTGCTGTGCATGGCACCACTGTGTACAACAGTAAAGGCGTGGATATGCCATAGTTACCACGGAAACCATCAGGTTACCCACCCTCTACCAACACTGCTCTTGGGAGACCAGTGGCGTGATATGCTTGGGACAACTGGACCATATTTTTAACCTTAGGAGCAGAAATGGGTTTTAAAATTTCCTGAAATTATCTCAGCCATGGCCAAAGGTGATTTCTCAACTTCTCTGAAGTTTTTATAACTCTACAGGGTAAAGGCCACTGTAGATATTCATAGAGTGGCCAACCTGCTCAATTGGCAACTTGTTGGGAATTTGAAAAAATGGGGTTGGGGTGCAAACCCCTTTGATGGGTAGAGACTGAAAGTTCCAGGGATATAGTAAAGTGAATATACTTAACATTAGTAGAACAGTCTAGCTAAATGGTTAAATATAGTGCTGTTAGTAACGTTCTCACATGTACTACCCCAGAAGCATTCGATGGATACGGTACCTCAGATCCTCATCCCCCCAAATAAATCTACCTCATTGTTGCTGTCTTTTTTTTTATAGAGTCCATGGTTTAATTCTTGCATCTTTAACTGCCAAGAAAATAAAACTGAGCAACCCATTCACCTAATAGGCCTCAAACCTGAAGTGCACAGGCCGCAGTCCGCTGTGGGTTCCTAAACCAAAACCTTTTCTGGAGGAGGAAACAAGTATTGCTGGTGCCTAAGTCAGAATCTTGCCTTTCTTTTCTAATTTATTGTTTTGTTTTATGTGTTGGGTGTTTATCTGCATGTATCTATGTGTACCTCTATGTGCATGGCGCCCCGGAGGCCAGAAGAGAGTGTGGAATCCCTAAGGACTGGATTACCAACAGTCGCCATGATGTAGGTGCTGGGAATAAACCTTAGGTCCTGCGAAAGAGCAGCCAAATGATTCCCGGCCCCTGCTTACCTGTTTGTAGCTCATCAGTCAGCTCAGGTTAGAGGGTGTCAGCTTGCTGCACCGCAATGAACTCACTGGAGAACAATCTGTGCTGTACCTCATCCAAAGAAAATCAACGGAGATTTTGAGAAAACGTAGGGACAGTGCTCTAATCCATGAAACTCATAAACAGAATAATGACAAAGTGATAAATCCTAATATTTTCATAGTTTACCAGAGTCTGATGTGGTGGCATAGATCTATAACCCCAAAATCCAGGCTTGAGAGGATGAAAATCGTCTCCACTGCACAGAAAGTTTGAGGTCAGCTTGGGCTGCATGTTACCTATGACAACAAAAAAGAAAGGAAGGAAAAGAGAGAGAGAGAGAGAGAGAGAGAGAGAGAGAGAGAGAGAGAGAGAGAAAGGCAGACAGAAAAGGAGGGGAGGGGAGGAAAGAAAGGAAGGAAAGAAGAAAGAAAGAAAGAAAGAAAGAGAAAGAAAGAGAGAGAGAGAGAAAGAGAGAAAGAGAGAGGAAGGAAGGAAGGAAGGAAGGAAGAAAGGAAGAAAGGAAGAAAGGAAGGAAGAAAGAAAAATTAAAATCTTTCCATGAAGATTGAAACACAGTAAAGTAGGCTGGAACAATAGCTCAGTCCAAAAACTGTTTGCTTTAAGACCCAAGTTCAACCTGCAGGATCTACGTAAAAAGTCGGCTGTAGTGGTGATACTTACAGCCTTAGTTCTAGGAAGGCAGAGGCAGGGGTGTGGATCCACAGCCAGCCAGCCTAGCTGAATCAGGTGAGCCAAGGCAAAGAAAAGGCCCTGTCTCAAACAAACCATCCAACAAGCAAATAAACAAAGAACCCATAAAAATCAAGGTTAATGATTCCTGAGGAATGACATCCGGTCACACACACTTAAAAAGAAAAACTGCAACAGCAATTCCCCACTTTACCTCATATATTTAAGGAATTGAGCACTGCTCACTAATGTTTATACAATAAGCCAGGGCTACAATCAGCAGAGGTAAATGTGAAAACCATGCCTACCTATATGAATATTAGCACAGCCTGGGAGGTTAGAAAACAACCACCATCCAGATTATAGTGCCTGATTAATTCACCAATTATTTCACTCAGAATGTTCTAGTACTATCTAGGAGTCAGCACCGATCCAGGATGAATGTCCTTGGTTGTTTAAACTCTTGAGGGCTTAGAAGTAATTAATCATCTTAGGAAGGAGCTCAGTTATCTTCCAGATCTGAAATGACTGTACCTGCAGTTAAGTATGTCTCTCCTTTCGAACTCTTACCCTTGCTATAAAGCTCTTGTCCCAGGCAGATGATCTGATTCTGAGATATGGGGGCAGAGGTGAGATCGAAAGGGCAGATCCTCCCTCTTCTTTTCCTTCCTATTGAGTTCATTGATTGGGTTTTTTGTACCAGTCAAAGTAGAAGTAATAGTAACAAAGGGCTACTTTACTGCTATCTAAAGAGAATCTTAACTAAACAAAGCTCAGTTCCTGCTGAGGCTGGAATAACTTATTTACCCAGGAAGAGCAGACATAAATCTGTGCATCCACTTCACCAAGTTCACATCCAAAATATCTCTCCTTAAACCCACTAGATTTGATCCCAAAGCTTCCAAATGAGCCATGTTTCATTCCTGCCCATGCCTGCCTCTCACTACCCATAAAACTTAGTGGGGAGGGTACAAAAAGAGAAGGGAAAGATGAATGTCATGGTGCCCATTTAGCAATCACCAAGTATTACAAGAACATAATAACATCCATCTTGGTAACTGCTATGTTTTTTTTTATTTTTTATTAGTTATTGTATTTATTTACATTCCAAATGCTATCCGCCTTCCCAGTTTCCTCTCCACAAACCCCCATTCCCTCCCTCCTCCTCCTGCCTCTATGAGGATGCTACCCACCCACCCACACATTCCTGCCTCAGTGCCCTAGCATTCCCCTACCCTGGAGCCTCCACAGGGCCAAGGGCTGCCCCACACAGTGATGATAGATAAGGCCATCTTCTGTTACATATCTAGCTGGAGTCATGGGTCACTCCATGTGTACCCTTTGGTTGGTGGCTTTGGGGCTCTGATTGGTTGATATTGTTGTTCTTCCTAGAGGGTTGCAAACCCCTTCAGCTCCTTTAGTCCTTTCTCTAGCTCCTCCATTGGGGTCCCCATGCTCAATCCAATGGTTGTCTGTGAACATCTGGATCTATATTGGTCAGGCTCTGCTAGAGCCTTCAAAAGGACAGATCCTGTCAGCAAGCACTTCTTGGCATCCACAATAGTGCCTGGGTTTGGTGTGGGCTGGATCCCTTGACCACCCACCCACCTCAAAAATATTAATCCAGAGTTCCTCCTGTCAAAAGGAAATGCAGGGACAAAGAGTGGAGCAAAGACTGAAGAAGAGGTAACTGCCATTTTGATACACTATTTTTTTTCCCTAAAAAAAAGGTCATTTTTGTTTAAGTTCTCAATGGTAATAGCTTAAGGCTTTCTTTCATTTTTAACTTGATGGGACTGAGTTTAGGTCACTTTTTCAGTAATAATATTGGCCATTTGAAGATTCTTTTCTTCTTAAGATGAACTGATATTCTTCCATTATAAATGTCACCTCAGACCAACTTTTGGCTTTGTTGAACGTTCTGTGGCTTTCATTACAAGCACACTCTAGTGTTTACCATGTCTTGGTCTCCATTTTTTTTTTTTTAGTTATTAGTAGTTTTGGAGTTGCTATTTTTGTAGCATCCGGGTTTAGACATAAAACTCGTTGACCTTCCATCTTTATAGTGTGAACATTTAAGGTCATAAATGTCTCTCTCTGCGATACAGTATTTAATTCTAATTCAGTTCCAGATTTGTGACACTGTTTTATTTAGCCTGCAAATTATGGAAAGTCTGGTTTGTAATTTCTAAATATAGTGTTTGTCATCATCTTCTAAATTTAATTACCCTGTAATCAGAGAGCATTTGTTTCACATCAGTTTTCTGCCATTTTTTTTAACTTGTTTTGCAGCTTGACGCTTGGTCAACTTTCATAAAAAATTCTGCAAGTGCTTGGGAAGAAAGTTGGCCTTTTGAAATTAATAATATATAATTTAAGATTTATAATTTATAACTTATATGAAATTATCATTTTTATCATCAGATTTCAAGACTACGAAGCTGATTTTATGTGTTCAGACTTATAATTATTTATATCTTTTGGTAAATTGAATCTTTCATCATTACAGATAGAACACAGATACATATACTGACAGGTGTCTTTATTACATACACATCATGATAGATACACGGATATATTGCCCTAAAAAGGCATCACCCTCATGCTTTGCTAATATGGGTACCAGGATATTTGTCTTTAGTATTTGTACAGTTTATCTCTTCCGTAGACTTTCAGCCATTCTATTTTCTATGTTCTCCAACTGACCTGTGAGGCTACTTTTGTTCATTTTCAGTTTTTTAAAAACATACTTACTCAGCAACATGAACAGCATATACATGGTCTTTTAAATAATGTGTGGCCTCTTGTCTGATGAATTATTTACTTTCTTTTTAATGTGTTTTGGAGGCATTTTTATCTGCATTGTATATAACTTACATTCCTTGGAGTCCCCTTTACCCTCTCCTGTTAATAACTGCCTTAAAATAGTTGAGCTACATTCATGGAGAATTAATAAACTATTTCAAGATCTCCCAAGATTTCTTAGATTTCCATTTCTTCTTTACTTGTGGGGGGAGGGGTTCTGGTGAATATTTTAGACACTATGAAGCTGTAAACTGAAATGTGGTGTTTGTCACTCTGTCATGCCGCCTTGCCTCATAGCACACGGACAGTGCAACATGTGCAGTTGTATTTTGCCTTGACTCCTCCAAGCCTTGAGCAATGCAGGGAGCCTTGCTCGAGCATGTATTTTTCTTGCTCCTGAGAGACTATGCATTTATTACTAGAAAAATACTCAAGGATAGTACGTTCATAAATAAATAAATGAACTTCCTAAGTTAAAGGCTTTGGTTGGCTTCTAGTTTGGGAGGGTGAAGTTCGCAGGTTGGGTAGCTTCTGTTCAGCCTCTAGTGGGGGGAAAGAATGGAAGGGAGAGGGTGGTCACATTGTGAGAGGAGAAGTAAGGACTCAGAACCGGATTTTTCTCTTTGTATGACAGCTTACTCTTAGGGAGCCCATCAGGATTTCCAGAGAGCTACATCAATTCCTTTCAAGGGCTGCACCCAAGTGCCACCTTCTACTACATCCCCTCTCCAGGGTTCTTTCAGCATAGAAACTACGTCCAAATCATCACGACTAGCAAATATGACTTCAGTTTTTTATGCCACACTTTAACTTCACTATTGCCCTCTGTGGAGTTCTAGTTTTATGCTAGAATGTCAGTCTTGACTCCATAGGACCCAAACTCTTGATTTTGTTTTCTGTGTAGTTATGATTTACAGTCACTACTTTTTAAAAAAAATTAGCCATTTGAATACCTGTGTAGTAGTTTCGTGTTTATTTTAGTTAGTGTGACCCTCATAGCTAGTAGCAACATTCTCATCACTTTCAGTTCCTCTTTGTTATTCTGATCTTTCTCTGTGCTTAAACTAGATTGGCGTCTCTTGCTGTTGAATATTGAGCATTCTTAATATAGTCTGAATGTTGTTCATGTATCAAATAGGAGTTGGCAAATATAAAATTCTACTCTGCTCATTTCCTTACTTATTTTATTTAATCTCTCATATATTATATCCTTTTATCCTACAGATATTTGGTTAATTTTTCTAACTATACTCTAACTGTATTTCTAAGTATAACTAATATTCTCTACTCACCTTGTTTGTTCTATCTGGATAGCTTTCTTTGGGGCAGGGTTCAAGACAGGATTTCTTTGTGTATCCTTGGCTGTCCTAGAACACTCTCTCTGAAAAACAAGCTGGCCTCAAATCTCCTAGATGTTGGACTATGTAAACCCATGTTCAGACCTGAGTTTTTTTCTATTTTCTGCCACTTAATGATGGCAGAAATATCTTCTCAGGAAATATCTTCAAGTTTATTGCCAATCAGTTTTAGATCTATGCTCTTTTCACATTCTTGAACTGTTCCCCTTTTATGACAGCCTGCCCTTGTTTCCTGAATATTCTCTTACATCATTAACACCAACTGTCCATTCTAGTTACAGATTCTGTATGCTCTGCTCTCCTCTTACATCTCGCTCCCCACTCCCTACCCCTTTCTAGTTTCTCCGACTCTGGTTGGAGGATTTCAGCAAATGTCTGGCAGGCCATAGCTTATGGTTGTCACTAAGAGCTAAGAGCAGGATTTCACATGGCGTGATTGGCACACTGGATGGCCAGAAAACTTTATTATTAAATCATTTTTGTCTTTGGGGTGTTGTTGTTTCTCTAGTCTCCTGCTGGCATTCAGTGTTGTTGCTTGAGTGAGAACCACTGTCAGTCACTGTATACATTTTTAAGTGAACCTTTTGTTTTCCATCAAAAGTTGTATCTTTACCTTTCTAGAGCACCATCTAAAGACTCTCCACTTTATTTCTCCTTTAAACTTGTAACACTAAGAATTTGGATGAGGATATGCCTAAGAGTAGGCATGGTACATGAAAAATTTAGAATCCTAACTGACTTGTCCATCCAGTCTCAATGTCTTCCAGACTCTAGAATGACATCAATCCCTGAGTCTGTCCATGGTTTGGGGGGAAGCTAATGAACTTGGATTTCACTCTTATGGCAATCCATGGCCCTCCTAGTTAGCTATGCACTCTCTGATCAGCTATATCATATGTGTTATTCTTTTTGCTATTCATCTTTAATGTTTCACTGCAAGTTTGTACCCCATTTAATCAATAATAAAGTTGGTATTTCTCCTTGAGGTCTTGTTATTTTGGAGGTAGATGTATGGGAGACCTGAGTGACAGTATCTTTATTTCAAAATGTTGTTTGAAACAAGATGGTCTGTCATTATTACTAAAAAGCAGTTGGTTATGAGAATTTCCACTGTACTTGTAACTCACCAAATAAACCATGAGCATGCTCTTGCATTATTCCTCCAAATAAAAAACAAACCCAAGCTTAGGTCTCAGCCTAATCAAAGGGATTGTTGCAAAAGGAAAGAAACAGACTACTCCAAAAGAATGATCCCTGAGTTGTACATATCTAAAATATCAGCAGACGGCAAAGTTACAAGGCTAGAAAAATCTGAGTGTCAGAAAGCAGAGCAAACAGGCAGGAATAACTTGCCTAGACAATGGATGAAAGAATCTGGTCTCCTGATGGACTATTGCTAATCTGAGCTGAAGTCAGAAAAACCCAGAGGCCTGGAGGAATAAGGTACAACTAAAGCTTAGGTATAATAGTAAGAATGTCGGCCACATTGCCCCCTGGGTGTGAGAAGTTCAGCTATTTGTGAAGCAAACACGGGAACCTAGAGCATCAGACTTGGTGATAAGGACCCACCAGAGGAGTCTGTGAGTTCTGAGTCTCACGGGAAAGATGATGGAACAAAAGGGTTGACAGAGCCATCATTGTTTTTCAGAAGTGCACGGCTCAGTAAACTTTAGCACTACAAGAAAACACTCTTCCTCCTATTTGATCCCTGACCTAGCAAAGGATTCTCACTTCTTTTACCTTTGCCAAGCTAGTTCCTAGTCGTCTTCAGTATGGGCTGACGTTCTCCTGGGTAACCATCTCCCCAAATAAGAGAGAGCACTGTGTGCCTTCCCCCTGTAGACTAATCACACTGTGTTTGCTTCTTAAGGGCACAGCTCCATTTTACTAATCTTGTAACCTCCACACTTAACTCACTGACTGACATTCCCCAGGCCCTCAGGAAACAATGAATGAATGTGTGATGGTTGCCATAGCTGGAACCTTTGAAAGTCAGCCTGTTCCCACAGACCAGTGTGAGGCAAAGTGATGCTAAATCCTTGGGATTGTTCACAGAGGGATGGCCCAGATCCTCCAGCCCTCCCTGGCAGTCCATGTCCATAGTCTGTGGAAGAAAAGAGGGTTCTGATTTTCACTTCATCTGCACTGTTTAGGGGAAAGCACACTTTTCAATAAAGGGGCTGCAATTAATTTTTTAAAAACTGAATCATTATCTTGCTTATATATTATTAATCAACACTGACCTATCAGCCAACAATAACTGATTGCTGAGAGGGAATAACTTATGCTAAATTGTTCATGGAAACTTCTTTGTGACTTTCAGTGGAGAGAATCCATGGAAGTGAGAGATTAGTGTTTTAAGGAATGCAAACGTTCATATTCCCCAGAGTACTCCAAACCTGACATAATTAGAGTTTAAGGGTTCCTTGGAAATCATGTATTCCAACAACCTCATTATTGATAATTAAGAAAATCAAGGCTCATAGATGTGAAGAATCAAAGTTTAAATAGAATCAGTCTGGGGGTAACCATCTTTTGTTCCCCTAAAGGGATTTTCATTAAACCAGAAATAAGTTTTGTTTGATTTCTTTAGTTACATAGAAGAATTCGTGACGTTGCATCTGAAAAGCAAAATGCATAACAAAATCCAAAGTGGTTTTCATTATGGAAGCCCAGAAGTGGATACAGAATTTTAAATGTAATTATATTACCATACTATTATTTAGAACACCAAATGAAACACTTTTGAGTATGGTGATCAAATGTCATGACCATGTCCTCACTATTAAAAATCATAAATTATCAAAAGAGGAGAGAGGGGAAATCTCTATTACTTGATGAGACACAGCCTGGGGGCTCTTCTTTTCTTTCTTTTCTTCTCTTTTTATTTTTTTGTTTGTTTTAGTTTAGTTTTGTTTTTAATTTTTTATTAATCATTTTCTTCATTTACATTTCGAAGGAGATTTCCGCCCCCCTTCCTGGTTTCCCCTCCACAAATGTCCCAACCCATCCCCTATCCTCTTTCCTCCCTCTCTTCCCCTCTCCTGCCTCTATGACGGTGTTCCTCTACCCACTCACCCACTCCTGCCTCAGCCCCTAGGCTGGGGCATCAAGCCTTTACAGAACCAAGGGCCTCCCCTCCCATTGATGCTAAACAAGGCAATTCTCTGCTATATATGTAGCTAGAGCCATAAGTCCCTCCCCATATACTCTTTGGTTGGTAGTTCAGTCTCTGGGAACTCTGGGTGGTCTGGTTAGTTGATATTGTTCTTTCTATGGGGTTACAATGCCCTTCAGCTCCTTCATCCCTTCCCCTAACTCTTCCCATTGGGGTCCCAAGGCTCAGTCCAATGGTTGTCTGTGAGTATCTGCATCTATAATAATTAGGTGCTGGCAGAACCTCTCAGGGAATCTCTGATTATATCCATTCATTCCTTTTGCAGGACCAGACTGAGAAATGCCAGTGTGTTCTCTGGTACAAAATTTGTTTTGACTTTGTGTTGTTGCTTTGTTATTATTTGGTTGTGTTTTTGAGGCAAGGTCTCACTATGTAGCCTAGGCTGGCCTGGAATTCATGAGTGCTGGGATCAAAGGTATGTGCCACCTCTCCCAGCTATGGATATTGGGTTCCATGAAGCCATCAAAGAATAGCAGACTAAGTTGCCTCTTCTAATAAGCTTTCTGTGTGGTGATTAAGTACTTTGAGCCTTTAGTGAGAAAGCCAGGGACCTTTCCTTAGAACTTGTAAATATTCAAATATTTACTTTCAGGGCAGAAATTAAGTTGGACCTAAATTGCTTCCATGAAAAAGTAGAGTTCTTTGGTGCTACATTAAGATGCAGGCACAGAATCTGACATTATTGATTCTTAATTCTTTCTAGGTAGAGTCATGCAGGTCTACATTTTCCTTCCATAAACTCAAATGTCAGAGTTCCCAAGTCACTTCCAAGGCTCCCTGGCCCATCTGATAACCATTAACTACCACCTGGCCTAAATGGATTGGTGGTTATTTTTAGAAAGGGGAAAGCCAGCCTGGCCACCTCAGCTGGAATGTGGTATCTTGTGGTGAACATCAACATTTAGAAAAGGCTACACCAAGAAATAAGACTAACAAGAACATACTCGGATACCTAAACATGGACCAAAGTGAAAATAATTATATATTACAGAAAAATGATAAACACACTCCTGGCTAATTGTTGAGAATACTACTTCTCTGCCTATCTAAGCTCTCTCTCTCCACTTTATTCCTCACATCTGCTAGATAAAATTATGACACTAGATAACAAGATTGCTCCCCTTGCTCAGAAGCATTCAGTGCAGTAAAAGCCCCACTTCCCTTAACCCCTACACAAGGTTATGTATGGTGGGTCAGTGCTCCAACATTCCTCATGTTGAAATGTCCTGGTTGCAACAAACCAATAAACCTAACTTTTGAAACGTAACATATATTCACTGGCTGAATGCCTTCAATGCTCTTCTAAAATAACTAAATGTAAAAATCAAAGTCAGGCATGGTAGTGCTTACCTTTAACCCCAGCAATTTGGGAAGTAGAAGCAGATGGATCACTGTGAGTTGATAATACATAGTAAGCTTAGTATACATAGAGAGTTCAAGCAAGAGACAGTGAGACCATGTCTCAAAGGCTAAAACAGGGAAAAAAATGATTCATTTAGAAAGATATTAAGATTTCTTTTCTCATCTGAGATGCATGCCTTGTTTTTATGAACAACCCTACCAAATTGTAGAGGTTTATATTCAGTGGAAGAAGTGGAGAAGCAGTAATATGGGAAAACAAGACCTCAGTGCTGCAGAAATAATGTCTACCTAGGAACTAGCACTCAGTTTATTAAATCACATCAAAATTTACAATCCAATGCTTCCATCTAGATGGATCTGTTCATTCCAAGGTCTGAGTTCCTCCAGAGTTCATGTGTTGGGACGTTAATGCCTCAAAACATCACTGTTTGGGAGTGGGGACTCTAAGGGTAGTCAGGCCTTGAAAAGGAACCTTCATGGATGGCTTAGCCCCTCCCTAATTCGTGTAGCACTAATTCCTATTGGTGAGTTAGCCCTCATGGAGCTGTTTGGTTTCCACAGTAGTGAGCTGTTCCATGACTGCCCACATCCTGAATGTGACCCCATCTGTGCACACCAACTTCCTTCTGCTTCCTGACATGAATGAAAGCAACACAAAGTCCCCGCTTTATGTGACATGCTTTCTGAATCTCAGCCTTCAGAACGTGAGCCAAAATAACAGTTCACTTATAAATCACCGAGTCTCAAATATAAAGGACTAACAAATTTTAATTGAGCCAGTTCAGGTCCTAACTAATTACAATTACTATTTGAGTAACTAATTACTTTTAATATGTTTTTATTTTCTTTAATAGCATAGCATAAACAAAAACTACTTTAGGAAGAGTTTGCTGCCTGAATTTCTGGAGCAGAGAGGATGCTATTGGGATTACTAAAGCTGTTTGCAGGGAGTAGAAATTGCTTATCTGCTAAGAGAGAAAAGATAAAGGGGGAAGGAAGATAAAATTAGCAGGATTCCAACAGCTCCCAACATATCTATGCCCCACTCATAGAATATGGTCCCTGGCCAAGTTTCCCATCCAGAAGCCCAAAGATATTAAAATGTCATAATAAGCACAACAAATAACATAGTTACACACACACATACATGTACACACACATATACACACACTCACCACACACAGATACACAGACACACACTCTCTCTCACACACACACAGACACATACACATGCGCATAATACACACACACACACACACACTCTCACACTCACACACACACCCCTTATGTGTTCCTTTCGTTCTCTAACTGAAGTGGTCTGACAATCATCAGAAAACAATGCCACCATACTAGGACCTAAGAAGTATCTTAGTCTATAAATGTTCTGAAATATTAACATCAGAAGTAAGGATATTTGAGTTCATTCATGGGCCATGTACATAAAATCTGAGCTAGCCACTTTCTTAATTTCTTGGTAAGGTAGAAAAGTCTTGAAAATAGCTTATAATTGAATGAAAAGATGGGGTAGATAGATGTAAATATTAATTAAAATACACTGTATACATGGGTTAAATTCCCAAAGAATGAATAAGTATATGAAATAAATATATTAAAGAGAAAATACATGTGGTCAACCTACCTACAACGTATTTCTTTAATGTCTATTAAGTACCAGGCCCTGCCCTACATACTGAGAAGATGGAAATGCGAGGATGAAGCACCAATCTCCACTCTTACAAGATAATGGGGAAACAACAGTTTTTTAAGATTTATACATTTAATGTATGCATCTGCGTGTATACCTGTTAGTCAGAAGAGAGCATCAGATCCCATTATAGATGACTGTAAGCCACCATGTGTTGCTGGGGATTGAATTCAAGACCTCTGGAAGAGCAGGCAGTGCTCTTAACTGCTGAGCCATCTCTCCAGCCCCAAACATGTCTATGTCTATAAGGAATTTAATGAGTTGGATGGGAACCCCCAAAAATGGCATAAACTATACCATTTCTAAGTCCCTGTCCTTTCTCCACGGATAAGAGTAGCTCTCACCCCTCACTAAGGAAGTCTTCTGGAGTACACAGAGACAATTACAAAAGCCTCACTTGCCAAAACGCAGAGAAGTGACCATAGGATAGCCAGTCCCAATTGATATATTGACAACATAACACCGCTACCTAAGGCTCAGGGAACATCATAGGAATGGGAGGCAGAAAGACTGTAAGAGCCAGGGGTCATAACATGTTGTCTTCAGAGAGACAATGCCTTCTACATATGACAGGGAGGCTGCATCAAGAAATCCCAACAACATAGTTACCTAAACAGGGCCTAAAAATGACAACATTAATTGACAAGTCAGTGTGTGGGGGGGAGGATTCTCACCAGGTTTCACCCCCATAAGGAGAGCTACAGGCAACTAATGGTCAGTAAAAGAGGAAGACTCAGTCCTCTCTGACTAGCCGATCCCTACAAATGAGCTCTAAACCCATATAAGCAACAGTAAATGATCTCAGCAGTTTGCTTCTAGAATGTGACAATTATAATTACAGGAGATTTCATGAATTTGAGGAACCATAGGAGGAACCATGGGAAGAAGTGGAGAGAAGAAGAGGAAAAGGAAAATGCCCATACAGTATTCATAAGTGAAATTCCCCAAAAACAATGAAAAGGCCATGTCTGAGCACGTGAGTGTGATCAGGAGGATAGCAGATGAGACCATTCTGGATGATCCAGATGGCTCAAAGTTCAAAGGCAAAATCCTCAGAATGAGCATGACCCATGTCAGAAGCACATGTAGAAACAGAAGCAGAGAGTGAGATGACATGGCCATAGGCCAAGGAATGCTCAGAGCCACCAGAAGTCGGAATTGGCCAGCAAGGACGCTGCCCAGAGTTTTCAGAGGGAGCACGATTCTGCCAGTACTGTAATACTGGCCCAAAGAATACATTGATTTTAAACTAACCAGTTTTTCTGACTTATTAATGCAGCTCTGGGAAAGCGAGTATAGCAATCATGCAAATGAAATACAATTAAAAATTGTAGACTGTGGAAGAAACAGAATTTCACAAAAGCAGATATCAAAGGTACTTGATCTAAACTTGGCAGTCAAAGACGCTTCCCAGGAGACAGCAGACAAGGATTCTAGCAGAAGATTCAAGGAGGATAAATGGGCAAGTCCAAAAAGGCAACTCAAAGAGTAAACAGGAGAAGGCACGCTCTGGTATACTAAGATTTTGTGAATCTTCATACTAAATTAATATGATTATGCAAATTAAATCAAGTTCTAACCAAAGGCTGAGTTGGTAGTAAGTTATCTCACAAATTTTCTCAGTGGGACCTTCAATGATGGCTTGGTATGTAAAGTGTTTGTTCTATATATTTAAGGGCAGGAGGGTGGGACCCCAGGACCTATGTTAAAAAGCCAGCAGTCCAGGCAGTGAGGAAGACAGAAGGTTGGGGGTTGCTGAAGAAGGAAGGTCCCTGGGTTCACTTGCCAGCCAGTCTAGCTGACCACAGAGTTCCAAGTTCAGTGAGAGACCTCGTCTCATCTATTTTGAAAAATAAGTTTAGAAGAGTTGGAGAGATGGCTTAATGGTTAAGAGCACTTCCTGCTCTTACAGAGGTCTTGAGCTTGGCTCTCAACACCCATGTCAGACAGCTACAACTCTCAGGGCTCTGATACCCTATTATGGTCTGACAACCACACACACACACACACACACACACACACACACACACACACACACACACACACATCCTGAGACTGAGAGAAGATGAGAGCCTAATAATACCATGGGATGGACAGACGGGTGGGACAGTTCTCATAAAGTCTGGACAATGAGGTGATGCAGTAGAAGGATCAGGAAGCCATGGAATTAGAGCCAGTCTGAATTAGAATATTTTTATTTTAAATCATTAATCACTTGATGAATGCCTGGTGCACAGATCACAATTTTAGACATTCTATGTGTATTGATTCATTTATACCTCAAATATCTATGAAAAGTATATTGTTCATAATCTCATTTCATAAATATGGAAACTAAGGCACAGACTCCTGGGATAAATTGCCCATTTTGACTTCACACTCATGTTGCCAAGCACCAGATGTTGCCCTTATCATCACTGCATTTTCTAAAATCTTCCCAGTCCCGTTACAACAAAACTTGCATTATTAAACGTTGTTGTCATGGTTAGGGTTTACCTCTGTGAAGAGACACCATGATAACACACATCTATGGCTTAACTTATGTGCCTGTGCTAAGTGTGCATATTAACTCAGGGGGCCCTGCAGCACATACATACAGCATGCACTGATCAAGCCAGAGTAAATAGAACATCTCTGTCATCAGTTTAGGTTTGGAGCCCTTCTCTCTTAGACCTTCATAAAGTACAGAATAGATTACTGCAAGCTGTCTTCACCCTCTGTGTCATGAAACAATAGAACTTATTTCTTCTGCGTGACTTTTGTGTGCCCATTCTGCAGCCTCACTTTAGCCACTCGCCACATTCTCCCTAATCTGTAATAGTCACTATTCTACATTTAGGCTGACATTTCTAACTTCCCCATATAGTTTGTTTCATTTAGCACCATACCTTTCCATGCATTTTGCTGCAAGTACCAAAGTCCACTCTTCTACAGCTAACTAGCATCCCACTGTGTGTGCACTGCACACTTTATATATCCTCTGTTGGTGTAGATCGATGCTAACTATTTTAGCTGCTGTGACAGTGCTGCAGTGAACATGAAGTTGGGGACATCTCTGTTAGGCTGACCATTCCCTTTGGATAGGAACCATTCATTGGCCATCAGTGTTTCCTCTTTTGGGCAACATCTATTCAGATCTTTCTCCCAGTCTTCAACTATGTTGCTTCCTTTACTGTAGTGGCTGGTGTTAAGCTTTTGGGTTTCTTATGTATTTGACAATGTAAACTTAAACAGCTCCAGTGGAAATCATTGTGGAAGTTGCCAAAAAGAAAACTACAACTAGATCAACTAAATGATCTAGCCACTCCTACATATATGCCCAAAGGGCTCTACAGCAACACCCACAGCAACACCCACGGCCACCACTGCTCACAGCAGCGAAGAGGCAGAACGTCAACAAATGTGTTTAAAAAGTGCCATAAGCATGATAAAAAAATTTGTAACAAAGTAAAAACGGATTTTCATAAATAAAAATGAAATCATGACACATAACAGGAAAATTAATGGAACAACAAATTATTATGTTAAGAGAAATAAACCAAAAACAGAAAAAAAAAAAAACACAACCTGCTCTCATATGAAAAATCTATAGTGGTGTGTGTGTGTGTGTGTGTGTGTGTGTGTGTGTGTGTGTGTGTGTGTGTGTACTTGGAGTCATGAGATAGGAAGAAGGCATCTTACAGGAGGGTTAGTGGGAAATAGAATACCTTACCATGATAGAAGAAGGGACAACTATCAGGGAGAGGAAGGTTTTTAAAGGGAATAAATGAATGTATGCATATTCTGTAATGAAACCTTGTGTGCTAACTTTAAAAAGCCTAAAACAGTAGAAACTACCATTGATATTCAGATGTTCTGAAATCGTATATGCCTGATGTGGCCAGATGTTGATTCCTGGTTTTATATATTATTTTTTTTGTTAGTCCCTATTAGTTCTAATGCTTTCTGATTATCTAGGGATTTATTGTCATTGCTGTCTGCTTATCTGTTTGTGGCAGGGTCTAGCCCAGGCTACTCTCAAATTCATGGTCCTCCTGACTCAGCCTCTCACACGGCTGGGGTTACGGGTGTTCCCGTGATTATTAGTGGTGTCAGCTTTCAGTTTGACTTCTCCTCTTGAGTTGATTATCTCCATGGTACTTTCCAATGGGAAGACTTTCTTCGTGGGATGAGGGTTTATTTAAGCATGGATCTCAGAAAAATAGCACCCACAGATGTGTTTCTGGAGCAATGATTCACATTATTTTGTACACCTATGGCTCTCCAGCCCCTTCAGAAAGTGGGTTAAAGGCATAGCAAGTCTGGTTAAGGTTTCTAATGTAAAAGTGAGTAAAGTCACCAACAAGCCTCTTCTACGGAGAAGGAATCAACCTCAGTAAGGAGCAGAGCAAGGTTAAAAATGAAACCGTGCGTCAGCATGAAGGATTAAGAAACATGTCTGGCAGTCTTATTGGACATGGCTGGCACTTAAATTAGAATGTTGTCAAGTTGTCTCCTTCTGGAGTCTTACAAGGTTGGTTCAGACCTGTCCCTGGGGACAACGTGATACAGACCTAGCTGTATCCTTGCCCGGGGCTAACAGATGGCTGGAATGACCCCTCTGCAGCTCTCCCAGCCCCACACTTCAGTTTTCCCACACTGTTGACTGGTTTGTTAGCTGACTCAGACTTGCCCTTGCAAGCTAGCAGAGGGACACAAGAGAAAGAAAGTCGACTCTTTGTCCCCCAGTGAAAGCCTGTCTCCACTGTTTCAGTACTGCAAAAGTGGAAGAAAGGCTACCAAATGCAATGAACCACAATTTCCTTATGTGGCAAAAAAAGATTCCATACCTTTCTCTTTCTTGAAGTTATTCAAATATTTATACAAGAAATTTTTTAAAAAATAATTTTAGACCTTTACCTCATTTTTTTAACCTTGTGATGTAAACGTGTTGTGAATTGAGATCAAATTCTATGACTCTGATGAAATTGGGGGCATAAATTCAAGCCAGATGGAATGAGAGTTTAACCCTGCGGATGTGAGCATTGAATCTAGTTTGCATGTGTTTGCCGTTACTGTATTGAAACAAGATAATGTGCTTGTCATCATGACTTGGTTTCCCACCTGCACTACATATGAATTATAGGTTGGTTCCTGCACTATAGGTGGACCTGTGGCAGCCCAGCAGTATCTCCTATGTGTCAGAGGGGACAATTACTGATGTCCGTGTTACCCAAAATGCTTCCAGAACCCTGTTAGCATTCTTACAGAAAACCAACATCCAGTACAAGTAAGCATTCTTCTTTATTTGTAACAAGTTTTATTTGTACTAAATCCAACTGAATAGCGACTGTATTCAAGTTGTTTATCAAGAGTTTCCACAAGGGTTTTATTTAAGTGGTGTTTGAATTTACTTGTCTAATAGAGAGTAGAGGAACTGTCACATAGACATGCTACTTCACTGTTCGCACTGTCATCAATGGCAACACAATCTTTTAGTGTATTAAGAGAGAAGAACCACCTGGCACTGCTAAAATGGCCAAAGGGAAGGGAGAGAAGAAATGGTTTCCTGCAGCTGCCTGGTCTGCAAACAAAAGACGGAATAAGACTGGGGCCCTGCCAGATATAGGGGACAAGGCAAACAAAGGAAGGGTACACAGTGGGCCAGCGCTGTGAGAATGCAAAGGGAAGGTGAGGAGCCCAGACTGCTATGAGTGGCGCTGCCCCCTTGAGGATATAAGCAAAAGTGCCCCATATTTTTAGCTGGGACTGCAATAGCAGAAGATAGAAATAATCCAAGTAGCAAGGGGAGGCTTCCGAATGGTCTTCCCAGGGTAAAACTAGCAGGCTCTACACTCCATTGGAAGGAGAAAAGGGAGAAATCAAGGAGGATGCTGGGTTTTCTGACCTGGAGAAGACAGAGCAGACAGAGGCGAATAAACGTGCATATTCAGACCGTTTCTAAACAAAGTTGCAGCAGAATCGAGTAAGTCAGTTATGGGAGGCAAAGAAGAGAATGGTTTCAGAGAGTGGGATGACGGTCCTCAACTACAGTGGCACTTAACCAGGAAGGAACCAACCAGTCTCTGGATTTGGTGACGGAAATTCTATTACCAACGTTGATGGTGAGATTCAGCTGTGAGGAATAGAAGACAGAAAGTGATGACAGACACAGAGCAGAATCTACCTCCTGGCAGTTGCCATAAGAGGAGAGCAGAGAGCAAGAAGTGACCACTGAGTCATACAGAACCAATGACCACTCAGAAACCTTGAGATTGTGCCAGAAGGAGAAACGTGGTGTGGTGCATCGACAGCCAGGTGGGAGATACTGGTGATACCAGAGATTTGACAGAAGGAAATAGGCCCCATCTTCTCACATGGAAGGAATGAATATTGGTCAATTTAAAATAATAGAACCAGACATCACGTGCCATACATTACCAGTATTCTGGAGAGTGAGGCAGGAGGATTACAAACTCTAAGCCAACCTGGTGTACACAGTGAGTTCTAGGTCAGTTCCAAGACTGCAGCCCCCACCCACACCCAAAGAAAAGAGACCATACAGTTGGGAGTTCTTAGTTTGAAAGAAAACTTAGCTGGTGGTTTTCTAAAGTAAGAAACAAAATTATTTACAAGGTGTAAAAAAATGTATTCAAAGAAAAAAGCCAAAAAAAAAAAAAAAAAAAAAAAAAACAGAAGTAAGAACTGGCAGCCTGGTTGCTGCTGAGAAGAGAATTTAACATTGGTAGAGAACTGGTGATCTGTTGGATAGAAACATAGAAAGGTTGGTGTGGTAAGTAACCCAGTGAAATACTGGTTCAAGGGTTTATTGGTGGTATCTAGTCTGGATAACGAAGGGGGAGACTATGGGCAGAATGTGGAAGAGCATAGAAGATCATGGAATGCAAGAAGATATATATCATATATCATATATCACGTACCATATACCATATATCATATATCATATTTATATCACGACTGAGGGGAGCAGACAAGAAGAAAGAGTGTTCCAACAAAAATGTGAATTAAGTAAGTTATGAAACTTGAAAGTTTATTGCTGATGACAGGAGCAAGGTACCAGGGATATCCTTGGTTACACAAACAGAAGAATATCTGCAGCTTATTAAAGCGCTGGCATGCTGTTTGTAGAAGTTTTCTCTGTGCTTCTAGAATAGAACCACAGCTGTGCAGAAAACCATTGTTCATATTGCTCACATTTTCCTCACTTCTGCAGCTTGGGAGGTGAGCTTTGAAACCCTGAATGCCTAGCAGGAAGGAGTTTGGTAATTATATCTATAGGTACACAGTAACAACTCGCATGCTTCATTAATTATTGTTCAGTAGAAAAGAACATACCACTTAGTTTAACAAGCCTCTACTTCCTGCTATTAACTCTAGTTCACGTGGGACTGATACAGAAAAATAATCAGACTTTGTGTCACCGAGAAGAGAAGGGATAAGTATTTTAAGTCAGCTGTTTCCCCATGAAGAACAATCACTTAAAATTACCCATTTTGTCAGTCCCAAGATAATAGCACATAAGAGTCAATTAAATTCCATAGGCACAGTAGGTAGAGATCATTTTAATTGACTTTTATTATTGCAGCCTGGGGTATTTTCAAAAGATTATCATTTACTCTGTACAACTATACAGGATGTATCACTATAGTGATCTGTAAAGTGGCAGTAATGTGACTCATTGTTTATGGCCCTGGGTGGTCAACCCTCTCAGTAAGATGACTCACTCTGCCTTTTTATAAAAAAGAAAAAAAGACATTCTATAGATACCTAAAAAAATGGCAATGAAATTTACATTTTTGAGAGTCCTCTCCTGGTCTGGGAATTGGAGGTAGTGATGAGATCATTTGAAAAGCTTTTAATAGTTCTTGTCACCATTATAGGGCTGTGCCCATTTGAAATAAGAATCACAGCCAGAAGCAATGAGATGGTTCAGTGGGAAAAGGAACCTGTTGCTGTGCCTGACAAGCTAGAGTAAAGCCCCACATGGTGGACTAAGAGAGCAACTCTCTCAAACTGACTTCTAACCTACACATACATACATACATACACAGACACAGACAGACACACAGACACACACACACATATACTCACACACACACAATCACATACTCATACTCACACAATCAAGTACTCACACACACACACACATACACACACACACAAACACACACACACATACTCACACACATACACACACACACACACACTCACACACACACATATACTCACACACATACACACACAAACTCACACACACTCACACACACATACACACACAAACTCACACACACTCAATCACACACTCAATCACACACACAGATACACACTCAATCACACATATTCAGACACTTATTCACACATACACACACAAACTCACACACAATCATACACTCACACACACATAATCACATACTCACATACTCATACACAGAGATACACACACTCACACACACAAGATACACACTCAATCACACATATTCAGACACTTATTCACACACACACACACACACACACACATCACACACAGGCACCAAGGCATGCAGTCATTCACACACATACACACAAATAAATAAATGTAATTGGAAAAGAATCACAATCATCTATTAAAATTTAAGAAAATATAATGGTTTAGAAAAGTCATTTCTGGTAACCAGCTTTCTCAATATGCTTTCTGGTTTCCACTCAATTATCTAACCAGAATGTGGGGCTGGACTACCAAATCACAACTGTTCTCTCATTTAAGACCGGCCTATTGGTGCCTGTATGAGACACAGTTTAAGTGATTACAGAACCTGTATCAGTTTGATGACATTCCAGAAACAAGGAACCCACCCTGGAGACTTTTTAAGTTGGACTAGAAGAAAGATTTTGTCATGGAGAGGGCTGGATGAAGCAGACACTTGATCCATAGGACAGTTAAGGAAATCCACGTTAGTTACCGAGAGGCGAACCTGCCTGAAGTTTACTGCAGTCACTGGGATATCAGAAAGTTTATTACCACATCTCTCCTAATCAAACTCAGCTCCTTCCCGACCATCCAAGTTCTCTCCAAGAACAAGGATCTTAGAACCTGGCATAGTTCTCATTGGCTCTTAATGTCTGCCTTGGTGCTATTTCAGTCCTTCAGGCCACAAACCTAATCACCACACAAAACTTCTTATCTCTGGGAAGGAAAAGAACTGCTGATAAGGAAGAGATTTGGCTTGACAAATTACTTTGACTCACCATTTTGAGATACCACTGGCAACTACCAAGAAAATAAGGAGTCTTCTCCCACTTCATCTCTCCTAACATTTCCAACTGCAACATACAGAAACAAAACAAAAGTCTAGAGTCCATTTCAAAACAAAAGTCTAGAGTGTGTTTCTGGTTAGCTGCGCGGTCTGCAGTGGGGACTCAGGAGACAGCAAGCCAGTCAGGGCAATGTCTGGCTCTGAAGTAAATTGTTTCCTACACGTACCAAAAAGTATGTATCCAGTCCATTTGATAATTCTTTTAATAAAGTGACCTATATAAATTATTCTTAATGTCCCTTAGACATGCTACCCCATGTCTTTTAATAAAATTTACCCCATAAGTAGCAGGTTCTCTTTGGAAGATAACACATGAAAACAAAGGTTTTAAGCCACCTGCCACAATCAGAAGGTCTCACCAAAGGTCTCTCACATCTTGAAATACTGCAGGCAAACAATGTGTCTGTCTCTTCACACCATTCTCCATAGCAGTGGCCCGTCACACTGCTAATTCCTCAGATCTATCTCGGATGTCACATCAGCACCACAGATGGTTCTGTCTGGAGCTGCTGGCCCCACACCACAGCCATCAGCCTGACAGCCCTGGGCTGGCCGTAGCATCCAGTATCCAAATGCATCCAGTTTCAGAACGGAGCTCCTCTGCCTTGGCGTTCCTGGCACGGCAGGACGATGAGATGGCATTGTCCACCTTTATCATTCCAGTTCCCTCTTGAGAAACAAAGCTCCTTCTACCCTTTCTCTTTCCTGGATCCAGGATGCAGGATGCAGGACATGTGAGCAGCTAGAAGTTTCTAGAAAGATGTGGAGAAGGCATTCAGAGCAGCCAGAGCTTCCATTCCATTTCCTTGGACCTGAAGTCACACCCCAAGCTCAGATTCTGTCTTTGCATCCCCAGTGGAATGACACTGACTCCTAACCCCACTGAGTCTCAGGCTCCCCATTTATGAGAGAGAAATAGCGAAATCCAACACAAAGGCTGTTACTAAAGAGCAAACACAGCACAGTGGCTGGCTTCTGGTACACACCGGGGTGCGTGTGTACAGCATCACCGCATGGTTATAGATGCTTACTCTGTAGTAGTTATTATTACCGCACTGATATTATTTGGGGACATCTGACTATAATTTACACTTTAAATTTATTACACCATTTATTCAACAGCTTTCGTTTCCTGAAAAAGAACACTTTCTCAACGTTTGGTATTTTTAGAAATGTCACACTTGGCAGATTCTTTTCTCCCTCTCACACCATGGAACACTAGGACACTTCTACAGGGCTCTATTCTGTATTCAATTATTTTTTTGGCATTGCCTGATTTTTTACATGTTCTTGGCTTTCATTTTTTTGTCATGTTTCAAATTCAGGGTCCTCATCGAAGATCTTCAGAAAGCTGTGGAAAATGAAAACAGCGTGCACACCCAGAGAAACAGACGGTCTCTATCTGAATACAACTACGAGGTCTATCACTCCTTAGAAGATGTACGTAATCAAAGAACCCTTAACTAACAGTGTGCGGTTTTGTTTTCTTTTCTTGTTTCTTGTTGTCTTTCTAGCTTTGTTGTTGTGTCAGTTTTTTCGAGTTTATCTTTGTCATTTTACTATAAGAATTAGAGAGAATTGGGGCTGGGGATTTAGCTCAGTGGTAGAGCGCTTACCTAGGAAGCGCAAGGCCCTGGGTTCGATCCCCAGCTCCGAAAAAAAGAACCAAAAAAAAAAAAAAGAATTAGAGAGAATTGTGAAAACAGAGACTTGGGCTCTGGGAAGGACAGAATAATTTACCCCCCACCCCTCCCCCCCCCGGGGGGCTCATACATTTCATCATTGGCCCTTTTAATGCTAAAAACGAATTATCAAAATAATGGGCCAGAGAGAAGGCTTGGCCAAAAAAAAAGCATTTGCTGCTCTTGCAGAAGGCCAGGATTGTTTGGGTCCCAGCACCTACATGGTGGCTCACAAACATATATAACCCCAGTTCTAGGGAGTCTCGTGCCTTCTTCTGGCCTCCCCAAAAGAATAGGGTGTGATAGCAGAGTGCACACACATGCAGGCAAAGCACACATGCACATAAAATATAACTTTATAGAAGGAAGTAGCAAAATGATTCATATCTTATTTACTTTACCCAAATAAACCCCACAAAGGACATGAGACACATGAACAACTTGGTAGTTGGTGTTACAATCAGGGCTATAAGACCGTAACCAGGAAGCCACAGAAAGAAGAGAGCAGAATGAGCTGTAGTTGGAAGGCAGTTGGAAGGCTGAGGGGCCCAGTAGGCTTCCACACTAGTCACACCCTTGCCAAGTTCAGACCTCCCAACAGCCAGCTCACATCAGTGGCACCCACTGGCCCTCTACACACACTGCCATTCAATCCACAAGGAAGCTCACTGCAGTCTCATCCTGCCACATCACCCCATCTTTACCTGACAGCTTACCATTCCTCACATTTTAGCTAAGACAAGCAAGACACTCTGTTCTGTAGGGCTGCATAGAAGCCTCTGCTCACCAAATCCCAGTGTATCCCAGTGCCCCCTGGCTCTCACAGGTCTCACACTGTAACTGTGGTTAGCTGACACTCTCTGTGCTAATAAACTGCGTGTTCCCTGAGGGCCAAGTGTTTATAATGATCACTTCTATCTCCCCAAAGCATGCAAAGAGAGGCCTCCAATGAGAAAGCTGTTGGTTGGATGTATGAATACGTATATTTTTCCACATTTCCTCCATATTGAACAAAGGAATTCCAGATACAAAGTTAGTAAGAATATACTATATTAACAGTACTTTTGTTCTGTTGAGGATAAATCTCCTTTCAAAATTCCTTTTGCATATTTCCATGTCTTAACCTACTTTTTAAGAAGCATGGAGTTAAATGCAATAAAAGGTTTCAGATAAACTCGCATATGAAAGCATAATTAAGTCCTAGAAAAAAAAATCCAAAAATAGATGTAGCTAGATATGCACATATATGCACACATACATGCATGCCTCCTGCTTGCTGGATTGTGTAAGAATAAAAAAATATGAGTACTCCTTAAGATACACTTACGTATTTGTTTCAGCACCCACCGTCTCACATCATGGAACAGTGGGACACCGCCATGTGACTTCTTGACTGTTTGCAGGACTTTTAAGTCCGAAATGTCACTTGTCTTTCTTACCATCTTATTGATCCATCCCAAATCACCATCTTCTGATAGCAGATACACGTGCAGAGGAATTATCCAGAATATGCCTGCCAGGGGCTCAGCAGAATAAACTCAACTGCGGATGATCCTGCCTTCCTCTGCACTCCGGTTGCTTCTGCTCAGTTCCAAATTACGATAAATGAGACTTCGGGGGCTCTCGAGTCATTTGGAGCACTGTTGTGTGTTTTGTTGTTGTTGTAGTAGCTTTTGTTTTGTCTTGCTTTCCTCTTTAATACCTGAGGGGAAATGAAGATAAGTTGGGATTTTTCAAAAGAAGCCAGAGCACAGTAGATTTTCCATCCAACACTCCACAAAGATCCCAGCGGTGATAGTAAAAGGTGTCTTGTAAAGAGGTAAGGCAAAGAGGGGTTGGGGATTTGGCTCAGTGGTAGAGCGCTTGCCTAGGAAGCGCAAGGTCCTGGGTTCAATCCCAGCCCCGAAAAAAAAAAAAAAAAAAAAAAAAGAGGTAAGGCAAAAAGACCTAGAGTGCTGTCTATGTGTAGAGAAAATAAAATGCCATTAAGTATCCTAAAGAAAAGTAAGAGCAGACAGCGGCGGGATTTCTCTGCCTGTTTTTACTCCCTATGTGTTCTTTGGATTCTGGGAGTCAATGTTGTCTTTTGTCAACTTAGGCGCTCAAAGAGTTCTTGTACCATGGAGGACTCTGACGAGTCTTGTACCGTGGAGGATCTGATGTGTCTTGCTTATCTGCCTTCAGATTCAGAGTTGGATGCACTATCTGAACCAAACTCAACCCAGCCTTGTCCAAGTGTTCTCAATTGGAAGATCGTTTGAAGGAAGGCCGCTCTTGATTATACAGGTGAAAAGAATAAAATGTTACCACAAAATATGTATCCCCTTCTCTCTGACGTGTGGGAGGAAATGAAATTACCTTTCACAGATTCTCATGTCTAACGTCACCTTGCTAACTTAAGGGGAAATTGCCTTAGATTATTGATCCACGTTTCACTGTGGCCTTGGAATGTTCCAGAAGATTCTCATCCTGACAAGCTCAGTTTGTGATGAAAATTGCTTATGAGTTGGTACTACTTAAGATGAACCAATCAGAACTTGATAAATGTGAAGACGTTAATCTTTGTCTCCCTTCATTAATCACTGGCCCTCCAGTTCCCCTCTTCCTCTCAGCTAAGCTTCTAATACATTTACCTGCTTCGATGCCTCTTTCCCTGCCTCGCCTTCAGACTCTGACTGGCTTTCTCCCCAGAACTCCTTTAAAACTCCTCCTGGAGCTTGGTGCTGAGCTCTGTGTTGTGTTTCCCACCGGCTGGCGCTTCCTCCAGGCTCACCCACAGCTTCTCTTCCTTATTCCTGTCAAAGGTTCTGGCCAGTCTCACTCTATTCTCAAGTCTGTTTTCACCCTACAAACTCCATCCCAATGGTCCTGTCTGCCCCACAAAAATCATCCCTGATCTTTCTATCTAGTTTGCAGAGATCCAAATTCATGCAGGACACATTCAACTAGATATTCACAAGAGCTCCTGAGACCTGTCGTGGCCCAACTATCCTTCTGTTTTAGAAATATGTCTCCCTACATTATTTCTCTTCTGTTATAATCCCTCATTTTCAATTCACCACCAAAAATTGACAGTTTATTGAAAGCTTTCTCACCTTCTTCTCTGTCTTCACTGATATTGCCTGAATTTGCCTCTGAATCTGTCCTCCCTGGACTATTTCAACAGTGACCTCAATGCTGAACGTCTACATCAGTACCAATCCTTGACCCACTCATCCTATAACCCATCCTCCATACTGCTAGCCACCAGTGTGAGTTCATCCTCCACTGTGCTGTCAGTGTGAACTCACCCTTCACACTGCTGTCAGTTTGAACCCCTCCTCCACTGTGCTGTCAGTGTGAACTCATCCTCAACTGTGCTGTCAGTGTGAACTCATCCTCAACTGTGCTGTCAGTGTGAACCCCTCCTCCACTGTGCTGTTATGTGAACTTATCCTCTAACCTATCCTTCACACTGCTGTCAGTGTGAGTTTATCCTCTAGCCCATCCTCCACACTGCTGTCAGTGTGAACTTGTAAAGCAAGCACATACTTATGGGGAGAGGAGGAAGGTATGGAGGAAGAGGAAAGAAGGAAGAAGAGAGATCATAGAATATTCGGTGTGGTTTTATCCCTGCTACCAAGGAATGGCCTAAGATTCTTTCCAGCTTTATTTGCTTTCCAAGCAAACTTCCAATCTTGCTTAAATATTCAAGCATGCTTTTATTCCCCAAGAGAATTTGAGAATCATGCCATATCCCCACAGTAATTTATGGACATTCGAGTCATGAAGCTGGTTAGATTATTCGCACATCCGCCCTTCTCACTAGCACGGACATCTTGTGTCTGTTCATCTCTAAATCTCCAGAGCTGAGCCTGATATCTGACACAGAGAGGTACTTCCTGATACTTTAGTCAAGTGAATTAATGAGGGAATGAAAGCAAGAGCCCTTGGGAATATACTGCCAAGTGCTACCTACTAATGTCTGCGCTAGAAATTGGGTTTAAAGTAATATTGACATAGTCAGAGGTATTTGTAATTAGCCCCTTGATTTCACAGATGAAGTTTCGTGTTTCTATTTTGTGATATTTGACTGTAATTTGTCTATAAAGTATATGCTTCAAGAAATAGCCCCTAAAACATTCAGTTTCCTTGGGGTAGGCACAGTAAAGAGGAAAAGAGAAGCAAGCAGGGTTGAGGGAGGGATTTGCTTTTTTACTTAATAGTTATTATGATACTAAAACAGAGCCACTGTACTACTTTAGGAATTGCCCTTCCCCTTCTGTGTTTTTAGTTCTTTGATTGTATTGAGGCAATAAATTTGTTTCTGCATAAGCAAGTCTGGACTTTCAAAGAAGATAGGAAATCTCTTTATCTTATAAATGTGTTACCTACTAAACAAAACCATAGTGAAGAATTGTGCCAAACCCTTATTAAATTATGCTGGTCAATAGATCCAAACATAAAAGCCTGGGTTGGTAACTATGAATCCTCCTGTTTTCAGCTGGGCAGAAAATCACAAGTCTACAAAAGAGCTGTCTGGATAGACTGCGGCATTCATGCAAGAGAATGGATCGGTCCTGCCTTTTGTCAGTGGTTTGTTAAAGAAGTAAGTTAAACCCTTTTCAGACTGTCAGCTCCAACCAGTCAGGAAATCCCTATGTTTTAATTCTGTTCAAGGAACAAAATGGGGATTCTAACACAGAGATACCTAATTGAATGACAATAATATCTTGGTTCTATGGGCTGCTTTCCTGCTTATGAAGCCCTCCAAGGTCCTGGATGAACTTACGTTCACCTCTGTCCTCCTAGGTAGAATCATCTGCCCCCATTAAAAAGAAGCCAGAGTAGGAAGGTGCTGGGGTGAGACTCAGTTAAGAGAGTGCCTGCACCTAGCACACATTAAACCTTGGATCTGACCCCCAAAGTCATATAACCTGGGTATGGTAATACACAGCTACAAACGTAGCACATGGGAGATTTAGGCAAGAGGGTCAGAAGTTCGAGGCCATCCTCTGCAATGTAGAGTGTTCAAGGCCAGTGGAAGATACATGATACTCCATTGAGAGAGAGAGAGAGAGAGAGAGAGAGAGAGAGAGAGAGAGAGAGAGAGACTAAAACAGTGAGGTTCAGAGCGTCTGTGAATTTGAGGCAAATTAGGAGTGAGCCTTAGCAACAGAAGAACAGTGAAAGTCTGAAAATGTAACTTGTGCAGGTCTGCAGCAACTGTCCTATCACATTCAGCTCAGAAAGTTCTCGCTCATTTTAAAATGAGCTCACTATGCTGTACCAGCAAAGAGGTGAAGAAATGGCCGATTGTTCCCTCCTGTGTAAACTCATAGTTTGGAGAACAAGAGATTCCAGTACCTGTCACTGAACGTTCTCCATGTCAGTCTTCTTTTTAAGGTGATGTTGACAGCTAGTGTCTCATAAGAATTTCTCATTTCCAAATGCTTTGTTTTGAATCCTGATTCCACTGAGGTCCCTTCCTGAGCAAGCCAGCATTCCTAGTGAGTTGTATTGTTTGGGGCTTTCTTAAATCCTGACTTATAGAGGTTTTTATTTTTGCGGGGGTAGGGGAATTTCTAAGAGAAAACACATTAATGGTCACAAAAGAGAAGGAGCCTGAAGAAATGGAAGGTTGCTGGTTCTACTCACAGGAAGCTGCTGAGGAAACAAGGCCATTCAACCGTGCTTCTGTCATATTTCACTGTTTTATATGGAAATTATGTGACTTCGAGGACTCCTATAGGCGTTCTAGCATATATTCCAGTGGTGGTTTGAATGTGCGTGGCCTAAGGAGTGGCACTCTTAGGAGGTGTGACCTTGTAGTGGGTGTGGCCTTCTTGGAGGAAGTGTGCCACTGTGGGGGTGGGCTTTGAGGCCGCCCTCCTAGCTGCCTGGAAGATAGTCTAGTCTTCTGTTTTCCTTCGAAACAAGACGTAGAACCCTTGGCTCCTCCAGCGCCATGACTGGATGCTGCCATGCTTCCCACCATAATGTTAATGGACTGGATCTCTGACCCTGTAAGTCAGCCCCAATTATAAATGATGTTCTCTGTAAGAGTTGCCTTGGTCACGGCGTCTCTTCACAGCAATGACACCCAGGAACACTCATGTTTCAGAAGTGTCAAAATGCACTGACTTTTCAACACGTTCCTCTCCGCCATTACCAAATTTCAAAAGAATCCGTAATTTCATAAAATCACAAAACGAACACTACTAACTTTTCATCTTCAAATTATTGAACAATCCACATTCCTTTAAACACCATTTGACCCCACGAAGAACAAATGCAAACATGAACAAGAAATTGTTAACTCTATTAATATATCAAATACTCTGTGTGTTACTTTAACAACAGAATATTTGATGTTTCAAATTTAGGGACAGAAAGGAAAAAGAAAAGATGGTTAAGTATGGAATATCTCTTGTTCACAAAATACGGTCCTGTGTATTATGGAAGGAAATATATATATATATATACATATATATATATATATACACATATATACACATATATACACTATACATATATACATAGACACACACATATATATAATAAATACTATATATATATATTTATCCAAAACATTTCAACTACAGTTGTATCTCAACCCTAAAAACTGCCAGCCCCTCTCAGCTACATCCATTTTCTTCCCTTCTTCTGTGACTCCCATCAGTAGTATTTCCGAGGCCAGAGACCTGTCTCCTGACACAAGCTCAGCATGTAGGATAGCACATAGCACTTAAGAGATAAAGAGCTGCTCTCTCTTCTCTTTCTCTCTCTTTCTTCTCTCTCTTCTCCCTCTCTTCTCCCCCCTTGTCTCCACATCCCAATAAACCTCCACGTGAGAAAAAATAGAGGTAAAGAGTTGTTAATGAATGAGAACATCAAGAATCCCATGTTAATGATGTGTAAAGGTTCAGGCTGTGACCTCAAAAAATATGAATATACCACTTAGATTTCATGCAGAACAAACACAAATAAACCTATATATCCTGAAACCTGGATTCAGTCACCACAGAAAAAAGATACGGTGTGGCTACTGTCAACTGAGTACAGTTGATTTTGGAACAAAAACAAAAAATATCAGTCTGGCTGATAAAGCTCACTTGCCTGGCTTGTGTACAGCCCTGGGCTCAATCCATAGCATCATTAAGCCAAACAAGAAAAGGCAAGAAAAAGAGAGCAATAAGCATCATTCAAGGTCAGGATCCAGCTCCACAAAGAAGATCAGGAAAATGCTTCTCCCTCTTTCACACAGACCACCTCAGCATCTCTGCAACCCTCCCCTCCTTGCTCTCTCTGGTTACTGCTGCCATCTCCCCTCCACCCAGAACTTTCTCCATTTGAAACAGTCAGAAGCAGACAAGAGAAGCTCTAGAAACCATCCACCTAGTGTCTTCTCAGGAGAAACGGGGCCACAGAGGCACAATGGCCATAGAATGGCAGTGACTAGAACAAGTCAATATTTATAGAAGATGCTCAATTAAAGCAAAATATTGCCCTCTGCCTTTGAAACTCCCATTCCCATTGATACTGGTTTGGGGGCAGGAGACACAAGGTTGTCAAAGATTTAAATAGATTAAAGCTCCCAAGCATGACTACATACATTATCTCTTCTGCACTAATTCTCTTCTCTTGTTAAATCCGTGGTGACAGGCCTGGTGGTGCATGCCTGTAATCCCAGCACTTGAGATGCAGAGGTAGGTGGTCTGGGAGTTCAACGCCAGCCTGAGCTACATGAAACTCTGCCAAAAGAAAATAACAAAACCTTGGTGTTTGAAGAATGAGTCACCTGACAGGGATCCAGGCAGTAGCCTCCACAGATCCACTTTCACCCATAGAATATCAGGACTGAATCTCTCTCAATTTATATAATTTCTATGTCCCCTCAAGAAACATCTGTAAACCTCTCTCTACCAGGAGACTTCGAGATGCTATATGTAGTCCTCTCTGTGCTTATACAAGTATAGTCCCCGCTGCACTTGCCTTGTTGCCTTGTAAATGATTTCTTCCCAGAGACACATTCAGGATGCTGAATAAGTCCTCTTTTCTCATATTTTACAAAAATCTGTGAGGGGTTCCAAAAGTCTGACTTCCTGCTATTATTGTTTCCCTTTCTTGGATACATTTTCCTAAAACTCAATATGATATAACAATAGTCATTGATTTCTCCATTTCTGTGGGTCAGCAACCCAAGTGAGCTCAGCTGAATGCCTCTGACTTAGGACCTGCACAGAGCTGC
The DNA here is from genome assembly GCF_011064425.1 of Rattus rattus. Classification (NCBI taxonomy): domain Eukaryota; kingdom Metazoa; phylum Chordata; class Mammalia; order Rodentia; family Muridae; genus Rattus; species Rattus rattus. The sequence continues at coordinate 145,188,482 of NC_046154.1, read as the reverse complement.
ACTTGGGGATGCAGCCATGAAAATGTGTGGAGTAAGAGAGGACTATGCTTCCTAATTCATTCATAGCTATTGAGGATTACATCCCTCTTTGTTTGTCAATTCTAAATACCAGTTCCTTACCACATGTGTCTCTCCCTAAGGTAGCTTGGAACATAGACCTGGTTTCTCCCAGAGTAAATGGGAGAAAGGGGAAGAAAAAGGAGGCCTGAAATAGAAATGAGTCACTTTGAAGTCAAATCTCAAAAGGGGCAGGTTGCCAAATTCTGTCCACTAGAAGAGGGAGACACAAAGTCAAAGCCATACCAAGAGAAAGAGATTACATACAAGGTCTGAGTCCCAAGAGAGAGGTATCAATGAGGCTCACATTTAAGACTGTCTTTCACACTTTAGTGAGATTTACCTGGCAGCCACCCATGCAACCTTTGAATCTTTACTCAAATGTGGACTACAAGAAAGCTTAAATCAACCCTCTGCTCCGCTAGAGCAGAAGATTACAAGGAATGTTAGGTACAACCTGACCTGAGTTATGCAGCCCTAGTAGAAAGTTATTTAACATGTCTGAGGCTTACCAACATGCAGATAATAGTGTTGTCTAACATGCAGAGCTGCTGGGGAGGCTTAATAATGCAATACAACAAAAACCTTAGGATACTTGACAACTGAAAAACATTTTGTAAAGTCAACTCGCTATTATTATTATCAATTTAGCATTTTAAATAACCCACATAAAAGAGAACAATTAAAAAGAAAATCAGCAAGAATATAAAGAAGCTCAACATTACAGAACAAAATGCAGTAGACAATCCCCTAACAATAGCAGAATATATATTCTTTCAAGTGCCTATGGGGTGTGTACTAAAAATGCCTAGGTCAAAAATAATCACCATTGACAACCAATGTAAAGTGATTGATACGATATTGTCAGACTGTGTCATTTTACTATAATGAAACCCATCTAGAAACTGATCAGAGACAATAGGAAGATTTCTAAAAATTGGAAAATTAAGCACAGTTCTAAATAATCCATAGGTTAAAGAAGGAATTTCAAGAGAAAATTTTAAAGATTACATTGAGCCATATGCAAATAAAAGTAGAACATCTCAAAATTTGTGGGGCATGGCCAAGTCGATACTAAAAGGAAAACTTAAAGTACCGAATTCATGACTATTAAAGAAGGAAAGTCTCTAAACAACGGGACCCACAAACACTGAGCAAAATGAGGATGGCAAGTAAACATCAAGGCAAGCAGCAGCAAAGTAACAAAAATCATTGTGTAATGGAATACAGAAAATGACTAGAGAAAATCAATGAAACAAGGAAAAATGACAAATCCTAGTATGGTACTTATTCTCAATTGTCAACCTGGCAAAATCTGGACTCAGCTGAGGGTAGGCCTCTAGCCATGCCTGTGGAGGAGCATCTTGACCAGTTTGCTCAAGTATGGCACTCTTCCTGAAGCTAGAATCACAGACAGTAAATAATGAGAAAGTTGCCTGAGGACTAGCATTCACCTCCCTCTGCTTCCCGACTGCGGATGCTCTGTGACCAGCTGCCTCGAGCTCCTGGTGCCAGGCCCTCCTCCACCATTATTCCCTGAAACCGTGACGCCCAAATAAATTTAGTATTCTTTACGTTGTTTTTGTCAGAGTATTGTATCATAGCAACAAAGAAGTAACTAAGACATCTAGCAAGACAAAGAAAAAAATCAAGACAAATTACCAAAAGTAGGGATGAAATAGCCATACTATAGCCACAATAGATATCAAAAGGATAATAAAAATGAATAATGCCATACACATAAACTTGACAATGTAGAAAAACGGACAATTTAATTGCAAATTACAAAGTGCTGCAAAACACCAGTATAAAATAGGTCATTTTGATTCTAGTAGTCTCTTAGTTTACCTCAGGATTTCAGAGGCCCTAGGAGTTAGTGTAGGACCAGGGTTCTGACTCCAGTTCAGCTCTAGATCTGAGTTTGTGTTTCAGTGGCCCCAGAGGCCACTATAGGCCACAGTTCTGATTCCAGAGATGTCAGAGTCCACTTCAGGACTGAAGTTTTTACTCCATCTTCTTGCCCTGGTGATCACTGTGACTTGATCATGACCCTGAAGACCAGAACACCTTAGCAAACTCAGCTGGAAATCAAGACCAAGCTCTGTCATCTCCACAGCTGAGCTTCGTGCAGACAGCCCTCTAAGCAGACACAGAAAAATGGAACCACCATGGAGAGTCGGAAGAAGGGGAAGCTCAAACGGGATGAGTGTGTAAAGCATGACAAAGAAACACAGCACATCTGAACACAGCCCAGTCCCAACGTTCCTAGAGTGGAACCCAAAACCACAGAGATTGCTGAAATGTCTAAGAATTCAGAATCTTACTCTTTAAAAGATAACCATATAAATGATCCAAGCAGATATAAGAACTAAGGAAATCTGTCCAAGTCTTAATAAGACAGTCACTATGTAAATGAAACAACTAGTAAGTTTGAAGAGAAAAGTTCAAAATTCAAGGAAAATGAAATTATAACAACAAAAATAGAATCAGATGGAAATAATGAAAATGAAAAAAATTGTCTACCAAATAAAAAGTCACATCAGAAAACATCATCAATAGGCAAGATAATGCAAAAGTATAAATTTTATAGATAAAGGACAAATTAGAGACAATAATACATGGACTTCAGTGAAATTGTAACAGAAAAGTTCCCAAGCCCAGAGACAGAAGTCAGTGTGCAAACATAAGAAGCATTTAAGCTTCGAGTAGACTTTACCAGGGAACTTTCATATGACATATAATCATCAAGATGTCACAGATACAATACATAAAGTGGAACAGAAAAAGCATCGACTCATACAAAGGCACAAGTATCAGAATGACCACATGCCTTTCATAGGGACTTTAAGAGACAGAAAAGCATGGAACAATGGATCTCGGGCTCTGAAATGAAACTGCAAGACAAGAATGTGGTACCCAGCAAAGTTGCCTTTCAAATTGACAAAAAGATAACAATATTTTGAAACAACCACAAATTAAGAAATTTCTTGACAACCAAGCAAAAGCCCTGTAGAATTTATTAGAAATATTATGCAGGGAAGGAAGAAGTTTCCTCCACAAGAATATATGACAGCATATATTCCATGAAAAGAAAGGATGAAAGGAACACCAATAATTTAACAAGTGAGAGCATCACACAACAGTTTCTTAGGAAACAGAAAACCCCTTTCAATAATAATGTTTACTATAAATGGGCTTAACTTACTGCTTTTAAAAAAAAACCCTCAAATAACCAACTGGATTTAAAAAAAATAAGAACTATCTGCTTTCTGCAAGAAATATATTTCGCTAACAAAGACATTCAAAGCCTGACCATCAAAAGGTAGAGATCAAACTATCAACCAAACAGAAGCCATAAACAAGCAGACACAGTTATTCTTTTATTTTAAGAGTTATTTATTTATTATACATCAGTACACTGTAGCTGTCTTCAGACACACCAGAAGAGGGCATCAGATCTCATTACAGATGTTTGTGAGCCACCATGTGGTTGCTGGGATTTGAACTCAGGACCTCTGGAAGAGCAGTCATGTAGCTGTAAATATTAAAAAATAAATCTACCATCCCAAGCTAGTGCTGGCTCTGGTGGACCACATGGCATCTGTGGGATACCTTTCATCTTAATCAGCAAATTATCTCTCCCAACTCACCAAGCTCCCAATCTCCATCCCACGCTGCCACCAGCTACTCTCTGAGCCCTGCAGCAATCTCGCCATCCATCTAGTTCCCAAAGGGGGTAGCCAGCAGGCCAGTTTCATACAGAAACCACCTATCTTGTGGCCCTCTTGCCATTCATATTCCCAGCATCCACCTCCCATGGTTATAGTCATAACTCCCAATAACCTGTTAAAATCAAAACTCAATAAGCTTCTAATTTAACAATCAGATTTATATCAGTAAATTCAAATTCCACAAAATGTCTGCACAATAAACACAACCAATTGATAACGATATAAACTGCCCACCTATATAAGACAACTTGTCCTATAAAAATCCATCCCTTATGAACTATTCATAACTACCTATGCCCATTTAAGGCCACGCAGATCTGGGTCATTCTTCTCTGCCTCCAACTTGGTTCTTCTCTTTCTCTTTCTCTTTCTCTTTCTCTTTCTCTTTCTCTTTCTCTTTCTCTTTCTCTTTCTCTTTCTCTTTCTCTTTCTCTTTCTCTTTCTCTTTCTCTTCAAAACTCTGTACCTGCCTTACGTTTTCACTGTGTAATCACAGACCTTGCCTTATCTTGTGCCTGCCTTTCACCTGCATAAAGACACCAATTGACAGAGTCAGTGCTCTTAACCTCGGAGCCATCTCTCCAGCCCAGGCATAGTTATGCTTATACCCAATAAAACATACACCTAATAATGTGTAAAGGTAAAAAAGCCACTATTTGTTCCTAAAAGAAATAATCCATCAAAAAGATATAACAACTATAAACATTAATGCACCAAATTTTGGAGCCACATTTTCAGGAAAGAAACACTATACAACATAAAAGTCATATAGGTGCTGGCACAACAAAAGAAAGAGTTCACTACTTCACTCTCACATTTAGGAAGCTCTTCCAAACTAAAGCTATGATGTTTCAGATAAATTATACCATAGATCAATTGGAGGGGTGTGTGTGTGTGTGTGTGTGTGTGTGTGTGTGTGTGTGTGTGTGTCATATACTACCCAGCAGAAAGAATGTATACCCTTCACAGCAGCTCATGAAACCTTCTCCAAAATTGATGGCATCACAGTTTACAAACCAACCTTTAACAAATACAAAATAATTATAAAATCCCTTGTATCCTATCAGATCCTGACACAATAACAGTAGAAGGAAAGTCAACAACAGAGAAATATTTTCATCATATTTTCATGATAAAAACTCTCAGAGAAAGAGAGAGGAACTTTCAAAACTTTATAAAGAACATTTACCAAACATTCTACTCAACAGTAAACAGCCAAATGCCTTCTTCCAAAAACCAGGAACAAGCCAAGAATGTACACTTTCATCTCTTAATTAACATAGTGTTGGAAGTTCTACCAGGGGCAGTCAGGCAAGAAAAACAAAAAGCATTAAATTAGAAAAAAATTATTTTTGTCTATAAGTGATGTGAATTTCTACATAGAAGATACCAAGGAATCTACAGAAATATTTTGTAGGACAAACAAGTGTATAATTTCAAGTTTGTACAAGATAAAAGCCAAAATTGATTATATTGCCACATGGTAGCAAATGATCCATCAACAATGAGGACTTTGCATATAATATGAACAATAGTTATTGAAAAGAGAGGAGTTAGGTATTTATCTAACATAGATGTGCAGCTATACTGAAGTCAACAGAATGCTGGTCAAATACATGAAAAGACTTCTAGTTAAGTGAAGAGTTTGTCCCACTCATTGACTGGAAAATTCAACATGGTTCTTCCCAAGTTGATAACAAATTTAACACAATTCATATACAATCACAGCAAGATCTTTTTATAGGTAAGAATATTCTAAGGTCTCTAAGCAAAGATGTTCTAGGAAACAAAGATGGAAAAATCATTCTATCAACTTCAAGTCACATCATATACCTATAATAGTCAAGAATATATAGTGTTTATGTAACTGACATGGATAAATAAGATGGAATAAAGAATGTAGAAATCTACCCAACAGTGTTTATTATTTAGCCATAAAAGAGAATGTATATCCCTTGTAGGCAAAATGGACAGATGTTACATCATTACTAAATGCGTTACATTCCTTGTTGCTGTAACAACAAGAAGAACAAATTCCAACCAAAAACACACAAAAGCAATTTGAGGGAATGAGGTTTTCTTCTGGCTCTAGGTTTAAGATGGTACAGTGATGGCCAGACAGGCCAGCAGAGTTAAGGGCAGCTGGAATCCTCACATCTGTAAACACTGGAAAGCGAAGAGAAGGTTGCCATTTTTCCCTTTGTATTCAGTCCAGGATCCTAGCCATGGAACAGTGCCACCTATATTCAGGCTAGGTCTTTCCTGTTTTTGGAAATCTCTTTGGAAACACCCTCATAGACACACTCAGAAATGTGCCTTGTAGGTCATTACAAACCCAGCCAAATTAACAATGAAGACTAGCCATCACAAGCTGTCATGGAACAAAAGCTTTCCTATGGACACACACACACACACACACACACACACACACACACACACCCCTATTCACCCCACATAGGAAACAAGAGATCAAAGTATGATACCACCAAAATCAAATTTGGTGAACCAATGAGGTTTATTGAGGTTACTAACAGAAGCAGAAATGACTCAAAGGCAGCTGCATCACCAAATCCCATCCCAACACAGGTGACAGCTCACAAAAGTTAAAAACATAGAATACAGTGCACAGTCTATAGGCCACTCAAAAGAATGGAGCGTATCCTTTCCAAGGGACTCTATTGACCTAAACGACTTCCAGGCAGTGGCTGGTTTCTGGTTCTTTAGACAGCTGGTCTGGCCTGAGTCCCTTTTGCAGCTTGCACCTGTGGGAATGTCCACACAGAAGGCATATTTGTGTCTCACACTGACAGACATGCTCTTCTTTGCAGTTTGGCTTCTCTGAGAATGACTCTCAATGGTCTTTATTGTGTACCCTTGGGAAGGAAGCCTAGTAAATCTGATGAGTTTCAGGGACTTCCTAAAGCTATTTTGAGTTATTTACCTCCCATCTTAAGAAACTTCCTTGCAGAATAGAATGTTTCAATTTTGGAAGAAACTGCTATACAATAATTCTCCACCCTTTCTTCTCTTACATTCTGTGACTCCTCTCTTCCTCAAGGATCCCTGAGCCTTGGAAGGAACTGACTACAGATATCTACATATGGCTAAGAATCAGGTTACAAGTGCAGTCACTTGTTTTCAGGAGTTTCACCAGTGATTATGAGTTGAGGCTGACAGCAATAGAGATCTACACGCATAAATACAAGTGTCTTGAAGGTAGTTTGACTGGTGGATCACTGGTTCATCTAGGAAAGACATTGCTCCCCATATGGGACCTTTTGTCCTGGCTTATACCTGGTGTGAATTCCCTCTTGTGGAGTGGACCTTAAATCCCATCAGAAAGCTGTCGGTCTGACCCATGCATGATAGCTGAGCCACTATGTCACAAACAGGCATATCCAACCTGGCATGTTGGTATTTCTGCACACAGGGTCCATAATCAAGCAATAATAATGAGTAACAATTCTCCACCAGGAGCCTACAATGGCCCCTTCAGGAACTATGAAAGCCAACTAGCAGGGCATGAGTTTCTAGTTTATTCCCAGCTTAATTTTTCCATATTCTGCAGTCAAAGTGTGGTGTCTTCAGTAAAAGGGTCTTACTATCAGGTTCTGGCATAAAATCAACAGCAGTGGCAATAGACTTTATTGTTTGTCAGGCCTCAGGGTCTTGAGTGGCCAACAATTCCTGAGGAAGTAACAAACCCCTGATCCTGGATTTTCATTCAATAACCTCATCATCTCAGGGTGTGTAGGATGATGTCATTATACAGTGAAGGCAGGTATAGGATAGAACGAAACCTGTCATTGGATGAGAAGGAAGGATTGGTGGGAGAAAAGTTTTAGAGAAGGAGAGGAGACGGGAGTGAAGGAGAAGATGAGAGAGAGGAGCAGCCAAAAGAACATGGAGGCAGATGTTAAGATTCCTCTCTGCACATTTACAGGTTGTTATGAATATTCTTAAGGGATGGATATGTTTAGGGCTTTGTATGTCTAGATGAGCAAATTATATCTTATTGATTGGATCAGAGGTTATTGTGTTGTGTGTTCTTTCATGTGGTGATTTAAGTTCAAAAGAATGTGTGGTGGCTAGATACACTAGCCTCCCACGAAATTGGGATGTACATGTCTGGCATGTTAGCAACCTGCCTTGGGAACTAGATGGGTAGAGAGATTGCTGCCAAGCTCAGAGAGAAGCCATCAGCAGTGTGATATGGGATAGAGCAAAGTGAGTGTGAGGCTTTGCTGACTGAGATGAAGGTATCTACCAGATATCTTGGGTCACTACAGTGCCGGATCTAATGCAGGACAAAAGACAGCATTTATTTTAATTTTACAGCGACAAGCAACAAGGGTGCATCCTTTTCTAACCGTGTAGGGCACCTTCTAGATCTAAACTCTTGAGATAATTGTTTTATCAACCCATTTTTTCTTTTGATTAACCCAGCCCCAGTAAGATTTTATGGTAGCTGGAAATACCTGTTTGTCTTCGGCCCAGTTCTGTACTTCTGTGTTACTCCTGTCACTACTGATTCTCCACAGATAACTATACATAGCACTTAGTAGGATGAGACTCCTAATGGTGGATTTATCTGTTGCTCCCTCACCTAGAAATGCTTGTAAGATATTCGTAGCAGTATCTACATGAGTGAGAGTATAATTTCATCCCTCACTGACAGGCATGGGTCCTCTGAGGGCTATCTGCCAATCTCTCAGGTTGATTTATGTACATATCCTGTCAGGACACCCATTTTTCAAGGCCTGTAAGTGTTGTTTTTATTTCTACAGATGAAAGAATGAAATGAGAGCCATTCCCAAACTGTGTGACTATGTGGCCTGGGCTGAGGCCAGAGCATTTCTTTCTCTGTACTATCCCTAGGCCTAGACCTAGAAACTTCTAGCCTCTGTACAATCAAATTGTACCAGTTGTAAAAGTATCTTTTATTCACCTGATAATTGTCATCTTGTAGGCTTACTGTTGAATATGCTCACCCTTTCTAGTTCTTTCTGAACTCTGGCTGGCTGGTTCAACTCAGCTGTTCTGTCTCAAACTTCTCTCTAAGCTGACTGATTCGATCTGGGTTCTCTCAGATTCTCACTGAATTGTTCTGCTTGATCTCAAACTAACTCTGGCAATTTTGTTCTAATCTTCTGGCTCCTTCTGATTCTCTGGCTTCAACTGCCTCTGCTGACCTGCATGAGCTCATGAATGAACTCAGCTCCACTGCGCTGCTCTCACTGCACTGACTCTCAGAGGACTGACTCTCCCTGTACTGCTCTCAAATAGTTTTTCTCCTGAGAGTTGGGCATGTCCTGTCTCTGACTCATTCTGTCAAATCTGTCTTTGATTCACCACTTTGTCTGCCCCTCGATTAGCCATCTTTGTCTGTAAATTAAAGATATGTACTAAATAATTTCATTAAGGACTAAAGTTATTAAATGTACTAAGGATATGTCTGCATTCCAGTAAGATCACAAAGACCTAGAAAGCTATGTTGCTGGATTAAAATTCTTCTAAAGAGGCCTTAATTGGGAACAGGACTCACACATTTAAATAGCATGCAAAATATAAAAATATGTCATAGTAATGTCATCAGCCTTAGCCATTTCGCAACCTATATTTGTTTCCCTATGATCAGACTTTATTTGGATCCAGTGAGTATCTTCCAAGAATAACAAAGGGCATCTACTTACTGATTTACAGGGGAACTTAATGGACTATAGGATGCCACATAGAAAACAACCAGGGGTTCAGATTCCTGTTGATCTCTGTTATATATTTCCACATTTGTTGTCTCCACAGTGGCCAATCCAGTACCAGTCAGTTCTCCTTTTCCCATTGGTCTATCCATAAAGTAAAACCTCTATATACAAACTAAATGACAATGCAGATTTGGTCACAGACCAAGTCTCTTGAGATTTTGTTTCTATTTTACTACTCTTAGCTCATCCCATTGGCTGTGTTTTCTGTCCCCCTTTTCCAGCCACATGGTGTCTGTGTTGTTTGTATAGCTACAGCTACCCATCTTTGTCTGTCCCATCCTTGTCTGCTGTGCCTGCCACTACCATCTGTGCACCAGGACTCCACAGGCATGAGAGTATCTCTTCCGGTACTTTATCTGACTTAGCTGTTTGTTCAGCTGTTGGGGGATGCTCAACAAATTCGAAGGACTGATCTGAGCAGCATCCATGATGGGTTTGCAGATACCAGGTCTGGTTATAAGTATTGTGCCACCTTTGCATAGTTGCACAGAGTTTGATTCTGTGCTGTACCAGAAAGGGCTTTGATGCCAGAAGAACTTCAATGCAGCCCTTTACTGGAGAAGGTATTTTTGCAGTCACTGTGGTGGAACCAATTATGGACTCCACTTGTTACAATGCTTTATATATTCTTTGCAATTGCTGCTCTAGTACTGTGCATCAAACTTCTTCTCCTTTCCATGATGGAGACTAAATTCCTATCAGAACCGTTTGCTCATCTTGCTCTTGCCATAGTTCCCACCTACACCCTTCTGGACTCCTCATGACTTCTAAAAGGAAGGAGCACTGGGATGGGGAAAGGGGGGAGATGGATGTTTAGCCTGTCCTACAAGGATCTTAGCCTACTCAGAAGTCTCTTGAGCCTTTTTGTTCTAATACCATATAACATTCTTCATCAATACAAAGGGTGAGCAGCACTGGCAAGACAGAATATGAAAATCCACCAATATTTCAAGAGTCCCCAAACTGCTTCTCACTCCTTAATATTTACAGCAGAGGCTGCTGTAGGATTTCATCAATAATATTATATGCATCTTACCAGACTACAATATTCACAAGAGGTTTACAACGGTGTCTGGGCCCTTAAACCTTGAGATTCATTTCCCATTTTTGTTTCTTAAGATGCACCCGTCTCTAATGGCTTTCCAAACTTTTGTAACACTATGTCATCTATATAAGAAAACCTATTACAAAGAATGGACAGAACAAGGCAATGCCCAGTGGTCTCAGGATGTGAAGGAGCTGGGGAGCAGGGTCTCAGGCATCTGTGAGTTTGGTGGGTATGAACAACCCAGGAGACTGTTAGGGCTGACAGCTTGAAATAGTGGTGCTAGCTTACATAGTTTGAGTCAGGAAAGGAGGGGAGGAAAAGGGAAAAGGGGGGCATGCTGCAGTGGGAGCAGAGGCCTCCCAAGCATATCGATTAGATTAGCAGACTTCAGATCACTTGATTTCCAAGAAGCCAGCTGTCTGGCCTACAAACAGAAGCCTAACTGGCTTTATCACAATGCAGCCTTTGTCTCTACAGAGTTGGGTAGGCCCAAGCCTGGTTTGGGTAAGGAGCAGCCCCACTTCTGCCCGTGCTCTCTGAGTAATGTCCAGGAATGGGCAATGCTCTACCATCCCTTATCTGGCTTGGGAACTCACAGCAGCCTGTTACAAACAATGGGAGTTACAAAGATGACCTTGATTAGGTACTCTCAAGGTCCATTGTCACCTGTTCTGAGCAGTGTCAAGTGACCCCAACAACTCTTACATTTTACCCACATCTGCGCCTAAGATGCCAATTGCCAGCTTCTGTCCCCTTCTACCACAGCTATATTGGCTTCTGTACTCCTTGGTAGAGGAACCTGGTAAGGACTTCTCCATTAAATCATTTCCCAGCAGGAAACTCCTGTGGTGGCTTTCTCAGGATAGACGCCCTCATTCCCAATTAATTTGAATTTTTACAAGTTAGAATTTTTAATGGGTGAGGTCGTGCCATTAAGGGCCCTTTCTGTTGTCCCAGTACAGAGTGGAATAGTGTCCTTAGTTGCTCTAATCGTTTTAACAACTACAGATACCTTAGCTACAGCCTCCTTGATTATAACTTCAAGTCCACTAAAGCTTCCTTCCTCATTAACCTGCACATTTTTCATATCTTTCTTCCTTAAATGCTCATGAACCTCAGTAAGCAATAGCCATGCAGTACCTCCATGTTACGCCGCCTTGGAATCTTCTCTACTAAACAACTTGATCCACTACTTTTCATTGAGCTTCACTCAAGTTTTCTGGACACAGACAAAATGCAGTCATATGTTCTGCTAGAATGTAATACAAGTGGCCTGTAGCCTGAGTCCCAGTAGTCATTTTCCCCTCAGAAAACTCATGAGCAGGGTGCTTATGTGCCCATATCTGTACTGTTCTCAACATTCTATTCTTTGCGGCTTTCACAGAAATGTCCCATCAAGTTCTGTTTCTAGCACTTGGCTTTTCTGTAGACCACAAATTCAAACTCTTCCAGCTCCCTCCCACCAATGTAGTTCCAAATGCTTACAAAGCACATGGGCAGGAAGTCCCAATATCCCCGTTTCTCTGCACCAGTTTTTCATGTAGCTACCTTTCTGTGTTACTATGACAACCCTTAACAAAAAGCAACTTAAGAAATGAAGGGTTCATTTGGGTCCATGGCAAAAAAAGGTAGAGTTCTTCATTGTGAGGAAAGAATGGTAGTCCGAAGCAGCAAAAGCTTTATCTGAGTCCACTTATGACTGGGGAAGCCAGGAAACAGAGAGCAGGTTGTACTGTACTCTGTTCCCCTTTCTGTTTAGCCAGAAAGATGGTGCAACTTTCATTCAAGCCAGATCTTCTCTCGATGTTTAAACTTTTCTTGAGATACCCTCACAAAAATGCCCACAGATGTGTGTGTCTCCTAGGTAATTCCAAATCCAGTCAAGTAGACAGTAGCAACCATTATCATGGTGCCAAGTGAATACACCTGACTCAGAAACATAAATCAGATAATTTTTCTCATATGTAGAATCTGGGTGGGGGATAAAATAAAGGCAACTGTATTAGTAACTTTTCTAGAACTATGATAAAATACCATGACCAGTACAACTTATCGAAGGAAGGGTTAATTTGGGGCTCACGGTACCATCACAAAGGGAGTTTGGTAGCAGGCAGATGTGACTGCTGGATCAGCAGCTGAGAGCCCATATCCTAACCCACAAACAAGAAGCAAATTCAAAAGATTCAAGTCTTCAAGCTCTCAAAACCCACCCCAGTGACATACTTTCTCCGGCAAATCTACGCCTCCCAAAGAGGAGCACCAATTGAGGACCAAGCATTCAAAAGCCAGAAACTATGGGAGATGTTTATCATTTGGACCACCTCAGAGACTATTAGGAAAAGAGAAAAGGAACAGATGAGAGAAGTTAAGACAGTAATGATAGAGAGATGATTATGGTTAGAGTGTGTCATGTACATGTATGAAATCTCACAACAAAACCACTGTTTTGTACTATTAATATATAATTAATATATGATTAATATATAAGAATATGTTAGGAATAAATTTTTAAAAATTAATTCAAGTATTACCAACTTACTTTTGATGATGTTGCAAAAATAATTTAATAAGTAAGTGGTACTGAAAACCATGGTCATCAAGAGAGAAAGAAAAAGTCTCACCTAAATCTAAGACTTCACATAAAAATTAACGTCAAATGGACCACAGATTCAAATGCAAAAGCATAAAACTGTAGACTGTAAGGAGAAAAAAACAAAAACAAAAAACAAGAAACAGAAGAAAACCTTCATGATCTAAAAACCAGGCAAAAAGTTCCTAGACTTGACACCAAAACTATACTCCATTTTAATTAAAAAAAAAAAAAAACAGCAAATTTCACATTATTAAACTAATCAAAATTTAAACGGTTTGCCTTTGAAGGAGCCCATTAAGCAAATGCAAGAAGACAAGCTTCAGACTAGGAGGAAATATATGCAAACCATGGATCCAAAATGGACTCATATTTGAAACATAAACTCTATACTTGACAGAAAAAAAGCAAGTAATGCAATTAGCTCTTTGAATATTTTTTTTTAATTTCACCACAAAGGTACATACACAAATGGAAAGTAAGCCCAGGCAAAAGGTATCAGGGAACCTAGCAGAACGAATACAGTTACATAGATCTAAGATACTAATCTTGTGTCTATGATGCATCTCCAAGAGCCAAGAAAGATGTGGGAACCTGGATTGCCTGTGCCCTACAGACAGTAAAGGAATATGACAGGGCCACATTTGAAACTAGGTGACAAGGCTTGCCCAACAAGGCTGAAGACATGCAGAGGCCCACCCCATCGGATGGGCTGCCTGCAGAGGAACCCACTGTGAGGAAAGAGTATGTGGTGGATATCTGGGAGAGAAAGAGAAGCAGTTTGAGCACTGTGAAGAGAGGAGGAACTGGAGACTCAAAGGTGGTGAGGAACAGCCTGATATGAGTAGCCTGCCCTGCCACTTGAGGCCATGGTGAAGTCCCGATCTGTGCTGCCACCAAGGGCCATGTCTAAGTCAGGGGCCATGCAGCAGCTGGGGTCTGTGTCGATGTCGGTGGTCTATATCACTAACAAAGGCCATGCGGACTTTCCAGGTCTGGGCTGCTGCCTGGAACCATGTTGATGTCCAAGGACTGTGCAGAGTTGGCCCCGCCCCTCACCGGCTGTGGTTCTTAGGAGACCTGGACCTGCTCCTTGCCCAGACAGCACAGTGAGCAACACAGTAGAGCTAACCCTGGTGTGTGTGTTGGTGACCAGGAAAGACAGAACTGGGCCCAAGGGTACACGGGCAATCTAGCCCTGCCTCTAGTCTGCCACAGTGGTGTGGACAAGGGAGAGATGCCCTTTTCCCCACACCCTCCTTGCTTTTAGCAGGCAGGAGAGCTGCCCCCACCCCAGGGCATGTGGGTGGGAGAGCTGGCCCACCCCTTTTCGGCTGTGGCATTAAATGATCTAACCAGAACAGTGCTGCAGAGCTCTCCCTGGTAATGTGGGTGTAGGAGAGCTGTCAGACTGACCAAGTCAGCTACCATCCAGGCCCAGATCCAGGGCTTTGAGTTGGCCAACCCCAACATCTACTCCATCTATGAACTGCTGGAGTGTGTGAAAGAGCCAATCTTATAGATCCAAAACTGCAGATCTCCTGACACAGGGCAGCAACAGGATATCTGAGAGAAATCCTGTAAGGATCCAGTATTGATAGTGTAGTAGAAGCCAGAGGCCTTGAACCAGAACAATGACTCATGGCAATGAACATTTGCAAGTAAAGATGTGTGGACAAAGGATATACTTCAGCTTCCATGATGAGATGGTTTTGTTGTTTTTTATTTGTTTTGTTTTATTATTTTTGAGAGGTGGGGAGGTGGTTGCAAGGGCAGAGAGAGATCCAAAGGGATGAAGAGATCAATGAGATTGGTGTGCATGATGTGAAAAATCACAAAGAATCAATAAAAAGTTCTTAAAAATTAAAATAGTTGCCAATCTGTTTGAAAATTAAATACCCAACTACAAGTGACCTAGTGATAACAACTTGGCACTTATCCCAGAGAATGTAAAACGTATGTCCTCTCGAAGCCTGTGCATAAATGTTTAAAGCAGATTTACTTATAATAGCCCCAAAGTGCAAGCAATCCAGATGTTTGTCAACAGGCGAATACGGAATTGCAGCATCACCATAGCATAGCAACCACTCAACAGTAAAACAGAACCAACCATTGACTCAATCAGCAACCCAGATGAGTCGTGAGAGAAGAGTCAGAATGAAAGAACCCAACAGATGTACACCGCCTGATCTGACGTATAGCCTGTTCTTAGAGCGACAGAGCCATCACGGAAAGGCAGAACATGTTAATGGTTGCTGAGAGTTATGGGGTTCGATGTGAGGGAAACATATGTGACTATAAAAGAACATGAGAGATCCTTGTACCAATGCAAATGTTCTGTGTCTTGACTATAAATGCCAACACAGCCTGGTCATGAGATTGCATTACACTGGGGAACATGGGAAAAAGGTATGCAGTATCTCTGTATTAATACAGATACATTTTACATGTATCTCACAGTAAAAATATTATCATAAAAGTGGAAGGCCCCCTATCCCAGAGTTCCATTCTCTTTGGACCAAGATTCGATACCTAGAGAATAAGGCGTGGTTTTGCCCTCACTGTATGTACGGCCCTTATTAACAGACTCCAAGGTCTTCTGCCATGGAATCAGAACTCTCAAGGCATAGTGTGACTCTATCTGTTTGTTTCTTCTTGTCCAACTTGACTGTCCTGCCCTGAGCTCTACTTCCGCCTCTGCTCCCATCCGATCTAGCAAACAGATCTATGAGTATTTGTTCTGAAAGCACAAAGCCCAGAAAACAGTTGAATACATGCAAATCAATGGGCTTACATGACTGATAAGATAGGCCTGGGTTGCTTTATTACTTTTAAAAAGTGTTTAAATGAATTCCTTAGGAGACAGTGATTAGTAGGCATTTTAAAATGTAACATGTATTGAATGTGCGGGCTTTGGTGTTTTAAACCGATCAAGTCTTAATTTTGAATATTTAGAGTAATTACTGTTTAGTACTGGTACTGGGGATCAAACCCAGGACAGTACACCTGCTAGGTTAACACTCATGCACTGAATACATTCAATCTCCTTTCTGTCCCCAACCCTCCCTCCCTCCCTCTTTCTGTCCCTCCTTCTGTCCATCCACCCACCCTTCCCTTCTCTCTCCATCTCTTCCCTCTTCTCTCCCTTTCTATGGTGTAACCCAGGCTGGCCTGTAACTTACCATCTTCTTGGGTCAGCTTCCCAAGTGCTACAGTTACTGGTATATACCTCCACATCTGCCCCTCTTAGCTCATCTTCAGACACCACAAGTTTTCATATTATATACAAAATAAAGCAAACAGAGGTGTAGCTCACTACAAAACCTGTCTCTTGTTGCATGATTGCTTGTGCCAGATTGAGAGAACTCAAGTACCAGCGTATGTTTATGGTCCCGGGCATAGAGGGTTGTGGAAAATAACAGAACAGAGCAGTGACGTGGGTTCCTACTAATGTCTATTACAGATGCAGCTTTCACCACAAAAAGAGTGCTTTAAGGAACACTGACATGAGTAAATTTTATTAAGTTTCTTTTAATTTGTCAAGGAAAAATGGATTACAGATGGCATAATTATCAAATTAAGAATGAGAATACATACATAAAAAAAGGAAACTAAAATAAGAATTCAGAACTTGGTGGTTATCCTTCTGTAAACGTAAAAAAAATATTACTCACTGGATAGTGAGTGAGATAAACCTGAGGGTTGGCAGAGGTTAAAGAACAAAGGAAACAGCAAAACAGATCCATGGGAGAGACACTCACAGATCTTAGAAGCAAAGAACTTTCAGATAAAGGAAACTACCAGATTAAAAATAGAATCAAATGCAATTTAGCAGTTCTCACAAAGCTAAACATAGAATTATTTGTGACCCAAAATTCTAACCACATACATATTCTCAAGGCAATTAAAAACACAAGTATACAGAAACTTGCATATGAATGTTTGTGACACTGTTATTCATAATAGTCAAAAGCTCTCCATCAGGTGATGAACAAATCTTTTAAAATATGGTATATACATACAATGGAATCTTTTTCAGTAATGAAAGTATTAAACACAAATATCACCAGCTACCATGTAGACAGCATTCTGCTAATGAAATAAGGTCAATACAAAAGTCCAAATGTTCCATTCATACGAAAAGTCCATCCTAGCAGCTCAAGGTATAAGTGACACTCGGCCCTAAGTGGCTCTTTATACTAACCTGTGTGAAGACTGAAAAACATGGTGAAACAGGGAACATAAAGATATAAGAGCAGGAAAGTAGGACTTCCAAGTGCCATCCTCTAGGCATCGTGCATTGCAGTCATAGAATCACAGCAGCCGTGGTTGCCTACACTGAGTTTTCCCAAGACCAGCCCTGTTGGCGAGCAGGTATGAATGGGCAAGAACATTTTCTTCAGCTGTTTACCTACTGGTAAACCCATCAGGTTCCAGTGGATAATTCCAAACTCATGATAGCACACCACAGTGTGGTTTGTACATGTTTGGCCCAGGGAGTGGCACTAGTAGGAGGTGTGGCCTTGGTGGAGTAGGTGTGTCACTGTGGGTATTGGCTTTAATAATACCCTTGTCCTAGCTGCCTGGAAGCCAGTCTTCTTCTATCAGCCTTCACATGATGTAGAACTCTCAGCTTCCTCTGCACCATGCTTACCTGGATGCTGCCATGCTCCCGCCTTGATGATAACAGACAGAACTTCTGAACCTATAAGCCAGCCCCATTTAAATGTTGTCCTTATAAGAGTTGCCTTGGTCCTGGTATCTGTTCTCAGCAGTAAAACCCTAACTAAGACACCATGGTTATGATCTTTAGTTCACAAAGGAAACAAAAATAAATGAATGTTAGAAAGGAATTTCTAGTAAGGAGGGAGAGGTAACAGGATTGGGAGGCGAAACTAATTAGAATGCATTTCATACATATCAGAAAATGCCAAGGAATAAATTCAATTATTTAAAAATGAAATGTCAGGAATCAACGAATCTATAGAAACAAGTAGCAGACTGGTAGTTCCCAGAGACAGAAGCAGAGGGAAACTGAAACTACCTGCCATCCAGTTCTGTGGGGAGATGTAAATGACCAAGAATTAGATAGTTATGGTGGCTATACAACATTGTAAGTATGCAAACCCACCAAATTATACCCTTTAAATGGCTAACTCATGGTACAAGAATCTTCTCTCAATAGAGAAATGATTAAAGAGCCAATATTTCCATGGCATAGGTGAACCTTGAAAAGGTGATGTTAAAGGATAGGTTCTGGTCAAAGAAGCCAAGTACCATTTGCTTCCAATCAGATGTCACATCTCAAATAGGTAAATGCATAGAGACAGAAAGGTGCATAGAGGCTGACTGTGTCTGTGGAAGATGAGAGGCTTGGGGCAGTGCTAACTGAAGGGTATTGGAGGGTTTATTGGATGATGAAGATACTATACAATTATACAGTAGTGATGGTTGCACAACTCTGAATCTTTGTACTTTAAGAGAAGATTATAAAATGTAAAAATTATCCTAATCTATACTATTAGTTTTTAAATTGGTATTAGTGTTGCCTTAACAGGAACACTTAAAGGTAATGTACTTCAGAA
Organism: Rattus rattus; assembly: GCF_011064425.1. Taxonomy (NCBI): domain Eukaryota; kingdom Metazoa; phylum Chordata; class Mammalia; order Rodentia; family Muridae; genus Rattus; species Rattus rattus. The sequence continues at coordinate 145,169,709 of NC_046154.1, read as the reverse complement.
GTAGAACATATACCCAGCATGCACAAGCCCTTTGGTTTGACTCCTAACATTGAGATGATGATGATTGATGATGATGATAATGATAGTGGTGGTGGTATATTTCATTTACATGAATTAATCTATTACCATTTACTATATATTTCTAGCATTCTGTATTATGGAATTAACAAAAATATAAGTTATAGTCACTCTATTGAAGAAATCTACCTTCTATTTGAGGATAAATATACACAATGAAATAGTGAGAGTCTTGGGCTCAATAAAATGAATTGTAGTTGCTGAAGGAAGGTAAGAAATAAAGGGAAAAAATCTACCAAAATTTGCCGAATACATGTGTGTGGAAACATTGTGGAGTCTCCTTAACTGAGGAGGATTTGATCAGGGAGACAGGAGTGTGTTCCCAGAACAGAAAATGACTAATGCTAGGAGTGAGTGTGGCGTGTTTATAGCAAGTGGGTAAACAGCTCCCATCCTGTGAGCATAGATTGTAACAAAGAATGAAACTTGTTGGAATAGTCTGATAATCCATGAAAAACCAAGCAGAATTTGGTCCAACAAACCAAAATAGGAAGGTGTGGCTAAATATTGAAAGGTATATGTCATCACCAAAGAGCTGAGATGTGACAGGCCACAATCCGTACATGGAAGAAAATAGGAGGAGTCAGGGAGAGGTCAGCCAACTAGGAGGGTGCAGGACAAGGATCTATGTGTGCAGAGGAAGAAAGGAAAAATGAAAAGAAAGTGTGTGAGACAGTTCAAAGGAAGACAATCATGTATGCCAACCAGGTCAATGTTTATTGGGTGCTGTTGTAAAATGGCAGCGCTTTAGTTAGCTTTTGGTTTCTGTCACCAAAATACCTGGCATAGATGCCATGAAAGAGGAAGGATGTGTTTTACTCTTAGTGTCAGAGCATGCCATCCATCACTCCAAGGAGAGCATGGAGAACAGGAATTCTATGGTGTCTAAGGAATATACACAGATGAAAACTGAGGGTCTGTATTACCTCCCAAGTGTGCTCCTGATGACCACCTTCCTCCAGGTAGACCTACTTTCCCACCTCCAAAAGCAGTGCCACAGACGGGGTCCAAGCAGTCACAACCTGAGCCTATGGGGGAACATTTCATGGTCAAAGTGTATCAGGCAGCATGCTCAGCCCTGTAATGGCACAAGTCCTGTGGTGTGATACAGGCATTAAACTTTTTCTCAATGCATGTAGAGTTCTTCATGCCAAAGCTCTATGGGTAAGGAGGGCAGAGAAGGAGGGCGGAGAAGGAAGACAGAAAAGGAAGACCCCCCTTCTCATACAACTTGATTCTTCTAAACTAAAAGAAGAAAATGCACTTTCATGAAAAGTGGGTAATTGGGCAAAAATGAATGAATATTTGAGTCACAGGCTTAATGCTGAAATCAAACAACCAGTAATAAACTCCAAGGTTTCCACTCACCACAGTAAAGTTGTATCTAAGTATCTTCCTGTGTACTCTGTACAATCTAGGAAACAGACAGGGAGAAGGTCATAGCAGTGTGCCCTTGAAGTTCAGAAGTTGTATTGATAATTGGGAAAGCCAGATAATTATCAGCAGCAGTCCATCTTTATATACCACCACCACCGTCATCGTCGTCGTCGTCGTCGTCGTCATCATCATTGAACAACCATTTTCCTTCTTTGAAATTAGAATAGTTGGAGCAACCTTTGCTTCCTTCTTTTGAAAGTCACCTCCAACTGGATGAGAAAATTGAGATTCTGCTCACCCTTAAGATTTCAAAATGGCATCCAGGACTGAATGTCACCAACCATGGCTGGGGTTCACTGGCCCAGGGCCACATGAAGCACTTTAATCCTGCCTCAAATAATTCTACATTTGTGGGGCAAATTTTTTCAAAGACTTTATCCATATAATATCTAGAAAGTAACTTGGGGAATAATCTGTTTGATTTCCAAGAGAAAAAGACGCATCTAAGCATAAATGCAGAGGAAGGCACACCAGAGGTGGTCAACAGCCCTGACTGTATTTTGATGTGTGTTTGGATGTGTGTTTTGCTGATGAGGGTAACAGTTTATTCCGTGCTTCTGCATCAGAACTGTAGAGCAGGCATTATAATTTCAGTTTTGTAAAATCTCCTTCTAGCATACATAAAAAGAGAGAAATAGATCAAACCCTGAAACTGGGTAGTATGGTGGGTGACTTCTAATTTCATTCTTTTCCTTTTTCAGCTTCCCCACATTAAACAGAATCAAAACCATTTTTTTCCTGTTCAGTGGTGGAGCTCAGAGCCTTATACATGCTTAGCAAGTGCTCTCCCACTGAGCTACACCCCAGCCTCCAAAGTCATTATAGTTCTAAAATAAACTTAACACAGACAAAAGTGGATTTTATTCTCAAACTAAGTAATCACTTGGATGAGTCATACATTTTCCCACTCATTTTAGAATTAGTAGTTAAATTTTATTCTACTCAGTGGTAAGATAAGGTGTGGTGGTTTGAATAGGAATGACCCCATAGACTCATGCATTTAAATAAGCCTATGGGCGGTGTGGGGTCAGAGAGTGGAATGTGGTGGTTTGAATATGCTTGGCCCAGGAAGTAGGCCTATTAGGAGGTGTGACCTTGTTGGAGTAGGTGTGGCCTTGTTGGAGAAAGTATGTCACTGCTGGGGTGGGCTTTGCAGTTTCTAATACTCAATCTATAGCCAACATGACACAATCTCCTTCTGATGCCTGTAGATCAAAATGTAGAACTCTCAGCTCCTTCTCTAGCACCATGTCTGCCTACATGCTGCCATGTGTCCCACAGTGATAATGGACCTCTAAAACTGTGAGCCACCCCAATTAAATATTTTCCTTTATAAGAGTTGCCAAGGTCATTGTGTCTCTTCACAGCATTGGAAACCCTAAAACACAAGGGCAGTGCAAAGGCTGTTGGAATTTTCAGGAGTAATATGAAGTGGAAAGTTCTACCAGATGTTAAAAATGCATGTGTGTGTTTATGTATGAATGAATGAGTACATGCATGTGTGTCTGGTAAATCCTGGTCTAGAAAGCGGAAGCACAGAAAAGATAAAAGATGTCTTTGTTTCCCAGAGTGAGTCATCAGGTTCCTCTGCTGTCCAGAGTGAGCCTTTCTCACACCATCCCCATACTTAGCTTGATCATATAGAAACCCTGCTCTACAGCACTTTCCCACCCACCCATACTTGACACGGGGTAATGATCGTCATGTGATTCAGATATACTGTGTAGATGACTCAAGCATTGAAGACCGGGAAAAAGATTTTCTGGAAAGGGGGGCATATTTCTAAGAATACAGAAGTCATGTTTAGAGCCACAAATGGCTATACACACGGGAGAGGTCTCTAAAGAGCCTTGGAGATGTGTTTGTGAGAGAATCCCTGTGACTGGGAAGATTGTCCAGGTGGGAATGCTACTGGATCAAAACCTTGAAAATAATGTAAAAAAAAAAAATCATGCAGGAAAATGGATAGAGCTGGAAATCACTACACTAAGCAAAATAAGCCTGATGTGGAAAGACAAGCATCACACATTTTCTCTCTTCTGAAGATCCTAGGTTTTCATTTTTAGATGCAAAGAGAGGTGCTGGTCATTAAGCTATGAAGGGGCATGAGAGGGCAAACAAAAATGTTAAGGTGGCAGAGATAATGAACAAAACACATGTTATGTGAAAACAGAGGGAGCGCAGAGGGAGAGAGGGAGGGAGGGAGGGGCAGAAGGAGGGAGGAAGGAGGGGAAGGGAGAGAGGGAAAGAACTAGCTGAAGAGGCCAGATGTACCACAGGAGTCTGGGAAGAGAATCAGAAAAACATGGTTATACAAATACTATAGTAAACCCCAAAACTTTGCATGCTAATTTTTAAAGCTAATTTTTGAAATCTTTTACAAAAGTAAAATCTTTAAGAAGAAAACTGATGTGTATAAAATGTGCCCTAAACTAAGGTGTAAGTAAGTAATAGGAATACTAAACCCGGATCACATAGCTGATGAGTCCATCCCATTAAACAGATTTGTTCTCAATTGCATGATGGGAAATGGCTCACCTTATGGCCCATCCTTTAACACAATCAGACATGCTTCACTGCCCTTCTGAGTAATTGCGATAACTCCATTTGCTTTCTGCTTGCTCCTTAGTAAGATAGTCCCACATTCTCACCACCTCCTTCTTTGCCCAGTCTTCCTAGGTCTCCATGTCCTTGCTGTATCTTTCTCCTGTGCTGTGCAGTTTAACATATGTTAGACATAGCAGGGTCCTTATGAATTATGCACCTGGTTCTGTTATTTACATTTAAGTCCATCACAGTCATTCTCTTGCACTATCTGATAGCTGGGAATCCTCTAGACATTGTATCTAAAGCAACCCTTCTATTACAAGACAGCTCCAGAGACAGGGGAAGGCAGGAAAGATGAGACCGCAAAGCAGACGTGGGAATCTGAAAGGATATCACTGTGTGTCTCTTAGGATTTCTCCAAACCGTGAAAATGTCATTCTTGGTTATAAATCATTTGGAAGCCATAAAAATAAAAAAGCTATTATTTGCTTATTATATCTAATGCAAATCATGAGAAATACTAAGAATTGTTTCTTTAAAAGAGAGGGGTAGCCTGGACTGCTTGCCTTTCCTCTGTATAACTTGCAATTTGGCTCAAATATCTTCTGAAGAATTCCTCATTGCTAATTATCATGGTCCGTCCTTAGATGGATCGACTTCCAGTATTTGGGCTTTGCACTTTCCGTGTCGTGAGTCACCTCTGACAGCTTCTTTAATGTGACGTAGTGTCAGCTTCCCTTCTGGGGCGTCTCTATGTTTCAGTGGTATCATTCCCTTCAGTAGGTTGACGATTGTGTCCGGCTGCCTCTCTGGAGGTGTGATAGGCTATGTCAGCACTCTCAGCTGCCTGTTCTAAACAGTGTTCAGCTTGAGTCAAACTTTACCTCCAGCTTTATCGCTGTTCATCTCAGTGGACAGCTCTCTTTCCCTCGTCCATGTGTATAAATGACATATAGGTTTATACCATTAAACAAGGGGCAGTAAAGCGCTCCGCCATTTTCTGTCTGCTGAGTAAGAGGTGTGCCATGACAAATCACCCAGGAGCAAACTTTGAGGAAAGCACCAACGCTGACCACAGATTTGATGCCCACCCTTTACTGATGTGGGACTTTAGCAACGGAAGAGCTAGCCATGCTGATGGGACATTACAATGTGTGGGGAAACTTGTTTTATTTCACAGAACTCCAGTAGCTGGAATGCGTGTATATCTAAGTTCTGTGCAGAAAAGACAATCTATACTTACCTCTATTTACCTTTGTGTTCCTATGTGTAATGTGCCTTCAACACGCCAGGCATGGTGCTGGCTTATTATGACCAAACACCATTGGTGGTTGGCTATCTTGGTACAAAACTTACAAGACTTCTGTCTACAAAACAATGACTCTTTATTCGAAGTAAATTGACTTAGAAGAAAGTAAACAGGTATCTAATACTGTTTTCTTCCTAGTGACACAAAATATTTCAAACATTCAGCTTTATTTAAAAATATAGACTATTTCTCAGCCTCCACTTGTCCCACTGGTCATTCTAGGCAGTTCTCAATATAAATGATGGATAAAAACCAGGCACTAGGAGATTGGTCAAGAGCTTTTCTTGTAAGCATTGGGACCCAAGTTCAGTGCCCAGAACCTTTGTATTAAAAGAGCTAGGTGTATTGCTCACACTGACAGAAGGATTCTGGGGATTGCTGGCCTGCCAGCCTAGCCAAATTAGTAGGCCACAGAACCCAGTAAGACCCCTGTGTCAAACACAAGGTAGACAGTTCCTACAGAATGGTAGCTGAGGTTGCCCCTGACCTCCATGTGCACATGTCTGCACACACATGAACGAACACACACAGGGCAGGGAAGACTTGGGGTGTATTACTAGAAAGTATAGGATTGCCATAAGATCTTCATCTCTCCATCCCACAATCACCAAGTTTATTGTTTGTGTATCTTTCAAACTCTCATTTAGCTGACTACTTCATATCCAACAGGCACCTTGGACTCTGCAGTCAATAAGCTCCGCAGACCAAGCCCCTCCCCTGCTATCTCCTGACAAAGTCAGTTGTGCTGAGATGCCCCCACTTTGGTGTTGAACTGTGCTTCCTACTCACAGCGCTCCAAGTGAGGAAGCTCTTCCTGACTGATTGCCTCTTCCTGTGGCTCAGTTGTG